>NC_053023.1:464671736-464971736 GCF_003073215.2 Triticum urartu | reverse complement strand
GCGTTGTAGGTCCCGGTGAAGCTTGGTACTCCTATGTTCAGGTATCTAGTGACTTCCTTCAAGTGACGTCCAAAGGGTGTATCTTCATCCGGTTGCGTGAACTTGTTCCTTGCATCCGCCATCCTAAAAGAGTAGAAAAGATGAGAAGTTAGAAAGAGAAGTGAGTGAGTAGTGATCTAGATCTTTAGCTTAGTGGTCGTGTCCTACAGTCAGCCTGTGCTCTGATACCATCTTGTAGCGACCAGACCTCAAACGGTCCAATCTCTGTGCTCAGGTGTCATCCCTGGATCAGTAATGCTGACACCACACAGTACTTGAAGGATTTATAACAGAGTAGCAATCACACACTTATTACATCGAGTGTCTCAAAAGAGAACTTATTACAATAAATACGACTTAAGGCCATCTAATATCGATAACAGCGGAAGGCTTGGAAGATAAGTGAGTCTATCAACTCCAACGGCATCACTGTATAGAACCACGACCTAAAAACTCCTTAATCGTCGTATGAAAAGTCTACAACATTAACGTTGCAGCCCGAAACGGGTCAACACATGGAATATGCCGGCAAAATAACACATAGAGAGTAATGGAATGAAATAGGCTATTCTATATGCATATTTGGCTGGTGGAAAGCTCTATGGTTACAGTTTTGTGTAAAGCCAATTTTTCCCTACTGCAAAGGAATAAATTTTATTTAACTATCATGGTAGTTGTTAAACATTGAGAATGGTTGACAGCATTCTCAATCCCAATTAAGCATCATCATTAAACAAAACCCAACAAAATTAATTTTTAGAGTAACATGTTGAGATTCACATGATAATCCAGGTACTAGATACTCAAGATGTCCATAACCGGGGACACGGCTAATCATGATTAGTTTATACACTCTGCAGAGGTTTGCGCACTTTTCCCCACAAGACTCAATCGCCTCTGTTTGGTTTCTCGCACTACATGGTGTTTGAGAAGACGGATGACCGAGACATAGTCTTTCAGAAGCGCTAGACCGTTACACCTACTTTCCCCTACATCTGCTAGTCTACCACTGTAAGAGTTCACACAACTTAATCAACTATGCTAAAGCCCATAATAGCTTGTGGCTGCACACAGAAGTTTCTAGCATGAATAATCTCATGATCCCTTTGAGCCTGCGTGGCGGTCCAAAAGAAAAACAGGAAATCGCCGGAATACCCAGGTGCCTCAATCCACCCAAATGTGTTTTTAAGTTGCCACCTTAAATAAACCATTAATTAACAATCTCACATCTGTCATGGATACACTCACCCAATTGACGTCTACTAGCATAGCATGTCATAATAAGCAAACGTAGAAGTAACTCCCAAAGTTTGATAATAAACAGGTAATAGTTACTACCTCAACTACTTCCCAAACCCACAATTTATTTAGATCCTAATCATGCAATGTGTGAGGATTGATCTAATGCACTAAAACTGGGTAGTGGGAAAAGCATGATCAAAGTGTTACTTGCCTTGCTGATGATCCGGGGAACCTAGCTATTCGAAGTAGCAAGCGGCGCACTCCGGGTACTCTATCGCAAACAAACAAGCATGAAATAAGTACTCAACTAATGCACATGTTAAACTCAAATAAAAGATCTAACCAGAAAGTTCAACTTAAGAACTCCGGTTAGCAAAAAGAATCAAATTGAACGAAGCAACGAAAGACAAACGGCAAAAGAAACAAGCTTCGTTTACTATTCTGGATCAAGGGCAATTTTTTACAGTGGTAAAAACTTGTTTGAGTTGGCTAAACGGAAAGAGGGTTTCGATATGAAACTCCAGGCGCTTGAATCGCCTCATTCCAATAAACGAGCGAAAAGTTAGACTAAAACGAAAATCGGATCAGAAATCGTGATCTGAAAAATCGCGGATTTAATCCGAGAAAAAGGAAAACGACGAACGTTCGTTAAAATGAACGAACGGACGAACGCTCGCTAATTAAATAAACCGGAAAAACCGATCTATTTAAAAAAACCGAAACTACAAAAAACAAACAAAACCGTCAGAAAACCGAACGGTTTTTCGAGAAAAACCGGAGGCGAAAAAAAAAACTACCTCCGGCAACTCCGGCGAATGACGGCGGCGGTCCAGCGGGGCGGAGGTGCTCCGGCGGCGGCGGGGGGGCGGGCGGCGGCGGCGCGGGCGGCTAGGGTTAGGGTTTTCGGGTGGGGCGGCTTGGGCTTTGCCCGGGGGCCTCGGGGCGCTTATAAGAGGCCCGGCCAGGAGGAGTCCTGGCCGGTTACGGCCCAAGGTCGGTTCGGATTTTTTTTTAAAAATAATTACACTCGGGAAAAAAACAAAAGAAATACTAAATGGACTCCAAAAATCCCGAAATAAATTTTCCCCGGCTTCTAAAATCAAGCCGCACAGGATGAACATTTATTTGGGGCCTAAATGCAATTTTGAAAAACGCGCATTTTTTCCTAAATTCAAATAAATTAGCAAATAAAACCAAAATAAATCTTATTTAATTTTTTATTAAATCCTCAATATTTCTTTATTTTGGGAAAGTCATTTTATTCCCTCTCTCGTATTTTTGTAATAGAAATAATTGAAGATAAAATAAATAAAATCAAATGATCCTATTTTCAAAATTTGAGACAACTCAAATATGAAAATAACGAAATCCCCAACTCTCTCCGAGGGTCCTTGAGTTGCGTGAAATTTCTAGGATCAACCAAAATGCAATAAAATATGATATGCAAAGATGATCTAGTGTATAACATTCCAAATTGAAAATTTGGGATGTTACAAATACACATCTGGGTGGATTGGTTGTGGGCACCTGGGGAATCCAGTGTTGTCCTAGGAGATCCAGGGGTACCCGTGTGATCATCCTATGGAATGCCAGCCAGGATCAAAGGGATCATAAGATTATTCATGCTAGAAACTTCCGTGTGTAGCCACAAGCCATTATGGGATCTAGCATAGTTGAGTAAGTTGTGGGAATCCTTTCCATGATGGGCTAGCAGATGTAGGGGAATTGTAGGTGTACCGGCCTATCTATCGGTTACGGTGACCTCTTCGGAAAGACTGTGTCTCGGTCATCCGTTTCTCAAACATCATGTAGTGCGAGAAATACAATGGAGGAGATCGAGTCTTGTGGGGAAAAGTGCACAAACCTCTGCAGAGTGTACAAACTAATCATGGTTAGCCGTGTCCCCGGTTATGGACATCTTGAGTATCTGGTGCTTGGATTATTGTGTTGATCTCATCACTTTACATAATGAATTTGTTGGGTTATAAATGTTAATTTGGGATTGAGTTGGGGTACCTTCTCAGTAATGTCATCAAACTTTGTAGTTAAATAAAATTTATTCCTTTGTTGTAGGAAAAAATTAGCTTTATGCAAATGATAACCATAGAGCCTCCACCAGCCAAATATGTATGTAGTGATAGCTTTACTTTTTCATTGCTCTATAGTGTTGTCTTGCCAGCATATTCCATGTGCTGACCTATATGGCTGCAACGTATCATGTTGTAGAGTTTTCAGACGGAGAGTAAGGTGCGCTAGGTCGTTGTCATGCACTTAGTTTTGCCGTGGAGTTGGATGGACTCATTTATCTTCGAAGCTTCCGCAGTTATCTTATTTAGATGGCCTTTAACCATATTATTGTAATAAGTACTCTATTGAGACACTCATTCTAATAAGTGTGTGATTGAACTCTGCAATAAATCCTTGAGTACTGTGTGTGTCAGCAATACCGATCCAGGGATGACACTTAAGCACAGAGACTACGGTCCATTGGGATTGGTTCGCTACAGAAGGGGAACTAACACGTATGTATCGTTGCTACTAAGGATAAAATGATGGGGTCTATCTCTACATAGATAGATCTTGTCTACATCATGTCATCGTTCTTATTGCATTACTTCGTTTCTCCATGAACTTAATACACTAGATGCATGCTGGATAGCGGTCGATGTGTGGAGTAATAGTAGTATATACAGGCAGGAGTCGGTCTACTATTCTTGGACGTGATGCCTATGTAATGATCATTGCCTGGACATCATCATGAGTGTTTTAAGTTCTATCAATTGCCCAACAGTAATTTGTTCACCCATCGCTTTGCTATTTTTGTCAAGAGAAGCCACTAGTGAAATCTACGACCCCTGGGTCTCTTTCTCATATTATTTGCCTTTGCGATATACTTTTATTTGCTTTTATTTTCATATCTATTAATCCAAAAACCCCAAAATACTTTGCTGCACTTTATTTTATTTGTGATCTATTTATTCAATCTATTACAACTTTTTCCCATCATGCACCAATTTCTGGCACCGTTACCCGAAAGTGATCGACAACCCCTTTAACACGTCGGGTTGCGAGGATTTGTTATCTGTGTGCACGGACTGTTTACGTTGTGTTGCTTGGTTCTCCTACTGGTTCGATAACCTTGGTTTCATATCTGAGGGAAATACCTACCGCCGCTGTGCTGCTTCATCCCTTCCTCTTTGGGGAAACACCGACGTAGCTTCAAGCGACATCAGACACCACATATAGAAAACAGGGTAGGAGCGGGAAAGGATGCAGTTCACGGCGCTGGAAAACGAAAACCGCCATCAACCAGCACATAGGAGCAAAGAAGATTGCAGCACTGGAAAATAAAAACCTCCATCAACCAGCACGTGAGGAGAAAAATGATTGCAGTTCAGAGTCGTTCGAAAATAAAAACCGCCATCAACAACCAGGGGAGGGGCTACAAACAACAGTGCAAATACAAGAAGCGGTAACACCGCCCCGAAAAACAAGACAAAGTGCAACATTAGATGCACTCTAGTCACCGCAAAGAAGCAACAAGTTAATGACCAAATAGATATAGTTCAATAAATTAATCATATATATAGCAGTTTGAATATCTGTATGACTTATGTAGCAATTTGAATTTTGTGTAAACACGAATTTCCCACTGACTTTGAGTTCTTCCACTAAACCATACGAGATAAATGATGTATAGAGAAAACCATATATATAGCAGTCTGGAGTAAACATTGACGCACTTTGATCCACAACACATAATAAAAATGCAGTTACCTCATAGACAACATGAAGTTCTGACCTATAAGCCAGGCGTTTCAGATCACATAAACAAACTAGAAACTGATTTAAAAACAAGCACACATGTATAATAGATGAAGCATTCGATACGCAGAAGTACTTATTACAATCAAACTCATAATCTTAACCAATCACGTCAAACGTGATTTCAAACATACGATCCTTAAGTTCAAAAAAGTTGAGGGCAACAACTTGCTAAGACTTCAGGCCACTTTCAATGAGGAATTCCTTCCAGCCTTTCTATAGATACAACTGCCCATCAACGCCTACACGGTACTTAGCTGGTTTTGGGTGTCCATTGTCGAGAACAACTTGGAGAATACCCTTCTTCTTGAGCCAGAGATACCTAACAGCTCGTTGGGAGATTTTCTGCAAAAAATAATAAAAGTGTTAGAGGACAATACTAGAAGTACAATTCTCATATTGTGCACACAGCAGAAACAAACCTGCAGACAGTACGAACGCGAGCTAGATGAAGTGCACAACAGACCAACAAGTAGTATAGATAAAACACACATACAGTTCATGAACCTCTTATGCAAGGGAGGTGCATGCAGTACACAACATGCTAATATGCAATACGCTTCTAACTTTCATGCAATTCGTAAAAAAGTTGCATGTAGTACACATCGTACATGGGAGAAAAATTGTGCAAACCAGTAGTGCTCATCTCATACCTGTGCAGTTCACATCTTGTAACAATGTAGTATGAACTCTATATTCATGGAGCATCATAGTACATGCAAACAAACACGAGCTCCATACATGCAAGGAAAATAAAATAAACACAAGATATAAGAAAACCATGCAGTACACTTCAATAAACAAAAGAAGTGCGCTCCTGAAGTACTAGAAGTTCAAACTACTATGGAATTATACAAATAATAAAATTCACAAAGAAAAAACAAATCAAGCGAAAATTACCATATGGTAGTGAGTCTCCACGTTTGTGGGCGTAAGCTCATGGACAAAAGGACTTGTGCGGCCAAGGCCATGGCGAAGCAGGGTAGAATAGAACACAACGACATTCATAGGGTCCAGATCCAATCCCTCTGTGAAAACTGTGTCATATGCAAGTTGCTTCGCTCGCCCAGTTCGGCACAAGACCTCCCCTCCGGCGAGCACGACGGACCTACGAGCAGCTGAGCAATCGCAGTTTGTCAGCACACCACAACCATGGTCGCGGGAGGAGCGATTCGCGTAGGGGCCTGGAGCCATCGCAAATAAACCCTAGAAAATGAAAAGAAAGAAAGGGAGGCTGGAGGAAGGGGAGAATTTGCGGCTATAGGGGAAATGAACTGCAAAGGAAGGTTAGAAGTTGGCCTAAATATACAGAAGAGGAATGCAAAAGGTCTAGTCACGCAGAAAATAAAAGTGAAAATTAAATGACAGTTAATAAAACTTATGTTACAAATAACGAAGGACAATTAATAAAACTTATGTTACCAAGAAAAAGGAAGACCAACAAAAGGTGTACTTTGACTGCAGCTCCTCCCACCCACTAAACGCAACTCATTAATATTTATAGTTCTAAAAATAATAATTCGCAAACCATTCTAAACAAAGGTGAATGCAGTTCATGAAAGTATTATCAGATAGTGCACAAGGTGTGTACATGCAGTGCACTACATGCTTAAAATGAAGCACAAGAGAAAGTGCGTGCACTTTCATGCAGTGCACAAGGCACAAACTTAGTACATGAAGTGTAGTGCGCAACGTAGGTACATGGAGTACATATGGTGCATACGAAATACAGAACTACATGCAGTGCAAAAGAAAAAGGAAAAAAATAATTGCAATACGAAAAGAAAAAATATTGACTGCCCAGGTGCAACCAGGCCCCAACTAGTCCCCTACTAAATCTGCGCCCATAGTTGTGAGCCACGATGCGAGAACATTCTGAGCCACGATGCGTGGTGTCTGGCACACAAGGGTCCATAGGTCAGGGGGATAGTGCAGCGAGTGCCGTGTATAAGCGCCCAATCAGTAACTAGAGGAGTTCGAAAGGGTTGCCTCACCAGGGCTTATAAACCGGTCGCGGGCGCTCTTGGCGGGTGAGGCGGGACTAAACCTTAGCGCATACACACAATGCATCGCAAAGCTGCCGTGCCGGCAGGCCTACTTGGGTCAAATGCGTCTTCGCTCCCAACACAGGCCCAAGACGCGAGAGTGGTTAAAATACCATGGCCCACTAAAATAAAAGAGTGACTACACAAATAAAAAACTAAAATAAAACAACAAGAAAAATTTAAAAGTTTTTTAAATGAATAACCAAAAAAATGTGTGTGGGCACTACCAGAAACTGCAGTTCGCTCTCATAAATAAATACAGGAAGCCCCAAGTCAACGTACAAATGCAGTCCACAGCCTACAACTATGTAGTTGTCCCGTTGAAGTAGGAAGTATTGTTACTTCTGTAATGCAGTTCCCTTTCTACTACATTGCAGTTCGTTAAAATGAAGAATGCAATCCGGTTAGTAAAGCAAAGCAGTCCAGTACCCCTACCCACACAACCCTCCACCCCCACAAAAATTGGATCACTGTCATCTATAAAAATATAAAAATGCACTCCATTGAAAAAGCAGTGCGCTTACATTTGTATGAATCTTGAGATCTAATCTAATATGGTATACGAAGAATAAAATCAGTTGCATGCAGTGCAACTTATGGACATAGGCAGTTCTATCATGATATCCAAGCAATGCACTTAGTAAGAAATTGACCAAAAACACAATCATGTCATTTCTGACAATTGCATGCCTATCTGAAGTTGTCACGAAAAAAGAGGCGACACCGTTTCTGATTTCAAACGCACTAACACAACCTCCACATGGCAGAACCTCTATGTAGTTGCCACATAACTGAAACCACGACCCACCATGCTTCCACCCCCCTCCACCACTTCCACGTCCTGCCACAAGCCGCCATAAAAAGAGCAAAATCAGAACTGCCTCGTCCCCCAAAACCCCATTGCTGCTTCTTCTCCCCACTTCCTTTCACTAACCTCTCTCTCCAAAACAAACACGAGAGAGCAGAGGAGAGCCATGACAGATGCATCTCTATACAAGCAGTGCCGCAGGTACACCAGGGAGCTCCACGGCAACCACAAGCTCCACGTCGTTTGCATAAGCAAGGGTCGAGATGTGGACGAGATGTTGTCCACGCTCAGGAGGAAGCTCGGCGAAATGTCCGTCAAACTAGTAGGCATTGATGTCGAGTACATGCACTACGTGTCCAGCTATGTGTAGAACAAGAGTGCCTTGTCTACCACATCTCTGCGGCTAAAGATAGGTGACAATAATTATCAATCTATACTCTTGGTTGTCAATATGGATTTTTATTTTTCTTCATCGCAAATGCCCTTATATAAACTTGGGTCCTCATTTTTAAAAGCATGTCATAGGAATTCATTGACAATTTTTGGCTGGATCCATGTAACTTAATTCTTGAATTTGGTGATCTAGGGATCCACACAGTCTCATTTTGTTTTACCAAATACAAATTATCTGCCTGAACAATAGAAAACTGCATTATTACCGCCTATTTTCATTCCTGTATGAATTTGGAGGTAAAAAGATTGTAGTCCAATCTATCTGAATCCTGTATGAATTTCAATTCAAGACAACAAACATGCATTTGTTTCTGGAATCTATTATGACATTTACTAGTCATGTTGTACAAAGTATTAGAAGCTACTTACTATAATAGATTCAGGGTTTCACAATGTAGTTCAATTCAGATAATCAAAAAAACATTGGGTGGTACTTAATAACTGGTGTAGTCTCACTATATTCGGTCTATACAAACAACTAGCAGGCCAATGGAACTGGACAAATTCCTCACGAATGATGAATACACCTTCGCCGGATTCTCCATTGAAGGAGACAAAAACAAGCTGCAGCTATCTTGGTTGGTGATCAACTCCAACAACTACATTGATTATTCAGGTGGAATGGAGAGACCCATACAAGAAAAACAAATTTGACTCTTTGGCTGATGTTGCCAGTCGGCTGATTGACATTCACTACTATGACATGAAGAACAAAATCAACCGCAACGAAGATAATACTTTGTGGGGGTTTTGCCCGCTGCCTGACAAGCTTATCAAGTATGCAGCAATAGATGCATTCGCCACCTATGAGTCATGGAGAATCATCTATGATGTCATAATGGGGCTAGACAGGGCAAAAAGAGAAAAAGAAGCGAAGAAGAAGAACAAGGCTGTAATCCCATACAGTAACTAGAAATGAACAAGGCTAGGTTTAGTTTCTTTTTTACTTTAATTGTGTTGTTCCTTGTTTCCTGTTTGCTAGGTTTTGCTTATCTCCGTTGTTTCCTATTGAATGTTTCTTTGTAAAACAATGTCGCTTTACTAGGTTTTGCTTCTTGAGTTTGTATTAGAGCAAGTATTCAGACAAGTTTGAAAAATTAGATGTGTAACACCAAAACATACTACACACATACAAACCGATTCAAAAACATCGTTCAGCAAAACTGTTCCAAAAACTATTTTGAAACAGCTTTGGGCAGCCAGTGAAGAATGAAGGAACATGCAGTACACAAGCAAAGTACATGAAGTTCTCTTTGTCGACGGATGCAGTGCGGGAAGTAAAATACATGGAGTGCACACCAAAAAAATTAATAATTAATGGATGTTACATCACCAGAATAGAAGGACAATTAATAAAACCTACGTTACCAAGAAATAGGGAAGACCAAAAAACTAAGTACTTTGACTACAACTCCTACCTCATAAGAAAGGTGCATGTAGTTCGCAAGAGTAAATATAGGCAGTGCACAAGGTGTGTACATGCAGTGCAGTACATGCTTAAATGAAGCACAAGTGAAAGTGCATGCAGAGAAAGTACAAGAGAAAGCCGCAGACTTGTACATGCAGTGCAGTACGCAACATTGGTACAACTTGTACACAAAGATATGTGTAGAATAGCAAAAAAAGTTGAGAACGAAGTAAAAAAGGAATGACCGCCCAGGCGTAACCTGGCCCTAGCCAGTCTCGTAGTAAGTACGCGCCCGCATATAAATACAGGCGAGTCCATTTTGAGCCACAATGCATGGGGCCATGTACACAAGGGCCCACAGGTCATGAGGCGTTGCAGCTAGCTAATACGTCTCCAATGCATCTATAATTTTTGATTGTTCCATGCTATTATATTATCTGTTTTGGATGTTTTATATGCATTAATATGCTATTTTATATTATTTTTGGGACTAACCTATTAACCTAGAGCCCAGTGCCTGTTCCTGTTTTTTCCTTGTTTTAGAGTTTCATAGAAAGGGAATACCAAACGGAATGAAACTTTCGCGATGATTTTTCTTGGACCAGAAGACATCCAGAGGGCTTGTAGTGCACGTCAGGAAAGCCACGAGGCGGCCACAAGGTCGGGAGGCGCACCCAGTGGGGCAGGGCGCGCCCCCCACCCTTGTCGGCCCCTCGTGACTCCACCGACCTATTTCTTCCACCTATATATTCTCAAATACCCCCAAACCTTCCAGGGGATCCACGAAACCACTTTTCCACCACCGCAACCTTCTGTACCCATGAGATCCCATCTAGGGGCCTTTTTCGGCGTCCTGCCGGAGGGGGATTCGATCATGGAGGGCTTCTACATCAACACCATTGCCTCTCCGATGAAGCGTGAGTAGTTTACCACAGACCTACGGGTCCATAGCTAGTAGCTAGATGGCTTCTTCTCTCTCTCTTTGATTCTCAATACTATGTTCTCCTCAATGTTCTTGGAGATCTATTTGATATAATACTGTGGTGTGTTTGCCGAGATCCAGTGAATTGTGGATTTATGATCAGCTTATCTATGAATATTATTTGAATCTTCTCTCAAGTCTTATATGCATGATTTGATATCTTTGCAAGTCTCTTTGAACTATCGATTTGGTTTGGCCAACTAGATTGGTGTTTCTTGCAATGGGAGAAGTGCTTAGCTTTGGGTTCAATCTTGCGGTGCTCGATCCTAGTGACAGAAGGGGAACCGACACGTATTGTATTGTTGCCATCAAGGATAACAAGATGGGGTTTTCATCATATTGCTTGAGTTTATCCCGCTACATCATGTCATCTTACTTAATGTGTTACTCTGTTCTTCATGAACTTAATACTCTAGATGCAGGCAGGAGTCGGTCGATGTGTGGAGTAATTGTAGTAGATGCAGGCAGGAGTCGGTCTACTTGATACGGACGTGAAGCCAATATTCATGATCATTTCCTTAGATATCATCATAACTTTGCGCTTTTCTATCAATTGCTCGGCAGTAATTTGTTGACCCACCGTAATAATTTCTATCTTGAGAGAAGCCTCTAGTGAAACCTATGGCCCCCAGGTCTATTTTCCATCATATCAGTTTCCGATCTACAATTTTAGTTTCCTATTTACTTTCTTTGCAATCTTTTACTTTCCGTTCCATAAACCAAAAATACGAAAAATATTACTTTACCATTTATCCATCTATATCAGATCTCACTTTGTAAATAACCGTGAAGGTATTGACAACCCCTTTATCGTGTTGGGTGCAAGTTGGTGTTTGTTTGTGCAGGTAATCGGTGGCTTGTGCGTTGTCTCCTACTGGATTGATACCTTGGTTCTCAAAAGCAGAGGGAAATACTTACTCTACTTTGTTGCATCACCCTTTCCTCTTCAAGGGAAAACCAACGCAAGCTCAAGAGGTAGCACTAGCACCGTGTGCAAGCGCCAAATCAGTAACGAGAGGAGTTCAATGGTGATGCCAAGCCAGCGCTTATAAACCGGTTGTGGGCACTACAGCGGGCAAGGTGAGACTAAACTCTACCGTATACACACAACTGTGCCCACAGATCTTATTGGGACGAACGTGTATTTGATCCACAATAGGTCCAACACGCAAGAGACATGGATCTCTGTCTCAGATAACAATTCTTACATACCATGGCAAACTAAAGACACAAAAGTCTCGAAAAATAAAAAATAACGGCATTACATTGAGTTTATCGACAAAAAAAGTGTGTGCATGAAGACGTAGTTCATTCATATAAATAAAATGTAGGACGCTAGAAGTCACATAACAAATACAGTCAGCGGCCTCATGAAATGCAACTCTGTTGCATATGCAATGCAGTTCTTTTACATCTCCAATGCAGTTCAGTTCATTCTAAAAATATAGTGCGGTTCCCTTCATTTCTTAAGTGACTAGCAATTTCCTGAATTAATTCAGAGCCACACCCCTAAGATAGATAGTGGGGTCACCGGGTGTGACACACTCACCTCCTCAAGCAACATGGCGGCATGTTGTGTCATCGCCTGCTCTAACTCGTTCGAGGGTCGGCCTCACAGGAGGAGTGGAGGGGGGTTCGTGTCCGACCCCTCCCCCCTGCTCGGCCTCGCGCTAACACACGTAGTGCGCTTGGTTGACAGGCGCAGTGCAGCTATTCTGTTTCCAACCCCAAACACGCACGCAACCCAGAGACACACCCCTAAGATAGACAGTGGGGCCACGGGGTGTGACGGACTCACCTCCGCATGTGACGCCACAGCACGCCGCGTCGTCACATGCTCCGGCTCGTTCCAGGCTTGCCCTCATGATAACCCACAAGCATAGGGGATCACAACAATTTTCGAGGGTAGAGTATTCAACCCAAATTTATTGATTCGACACAAGGGGAGCCAATGAATATTCTCAAGTACTAATAGTTGAGTTGTCAATTCAACCGCACCTGAAAGACTTAATATCTGTAGCAAAGTATTTAGTAGCAAAGTAATATGGAAGTAAATGGTAACAGTGGCAAAAGTAATAATATTGGTTTTGTAGTGATTGTAACAGTGGCAACAGAAAAGTAACTAAGCAAAGATCAATATGTGAAAAGCTCGTAGGCATTGGATCAGTGATGGATAATTATGTCGGATGTGATTCCTCATGCAATAGTTATAACATAGGGTGACACAGAACTAGCACCAGTTCATCAATGTAATGTAGGCATGTATTCCGAATATAGTCATACGTGCTTATGGAAAAGAACTTGCATGACATCTTTTGTCCTACCCTCCCGTGGCAGCGGGGTCCTATTGGAAACTAAGGGATATTAAGGCCTCCTTTTAATAGAGTACCGGAACAAAGCATTAACACTTGGTGAATACATGAACTCCTCAAACTATAGTCATCACCGGGAGTGGTCCCGATTATTGTCACTTCGGGGTTACCGGATCATAACACATAGTAGGTGACTATTGACTTGCAAAATAGGATCAAGAACTCACATATATTCATGGAAACATAATAGGTTCGGATCTGAAATCATGGCACTCTGGCCCTAGTGACAAGCATTAAGCATAGCAAAGTCATAGCAACATCAATCTCAAAACATAATGGATACTAGGGATCAAACCCTAATAAAACTAACTCGATTACATGATAAATCTCATCCAACCCATCGCCGTCCAGCAAGCCTACGATGGAATTACTCATGCACGGCGGTGAGCATCATGAAATTGGTGATGGAGGAAGGTTGATGATGATGATGGCGACGGATTCCCCTCTTCGGAGCCCCGAACGGACTCCAGATCAGCCCTCCCGAGAGAGATTAGGGCTTGGCAGCGGCTCCGTATCGTAAAACGCGATGAATCCTTCTTTTTTATTTTTTCTCCCCGAACATGAATATATAGAGTTGGAGTTGAGGTCGGTGGAGCCTCAGGGGGCCCAGGAGATAGGGGGCGCGCCCCAGGGGGGTGGGCACGCGCCCCACCATCGTGGACAGGGTGTGGGCCCCTGGTGTTGATTCTTTCGCCAGTATTTTTTGTAAATTCCAAAAATATTCAAATTGAAGTTTCAGGTCATTCCAAGAACTTTTGTTTCTGCACAAAAATAACACCATGGCAATTCTGCTGAAAACAGCGTCAGTCCGGGTTAGTTCCATTCAAATCATGCAAGTTAGAGTCCAAAACAAGGTCAAAAGTGTTTGAAAAAGTAGATACGATGGAGACGTATCAACTCCCCCAAGCTTAAACCTTTGCTTGTCCTCCGGCAATTCAGTTGACAAACTGAATGTGATAAAGAAAAACTTTTACAAACTCTGTTTGATCTTGTTGTTGTAAATATGTTGAGCTTAAACCTTTTACAAACTCGTGCTTGCACTCAACATTTTCATCATGGTCTTCTCCTCTCGACCCCAAAGAAAAGAAAGGAAATAAAAGTATTTACATGGGAAAGCTCCCAACAAGCAAAAGAAGAACGAGAAATATTTTTGGGTTTTCTTTTAATTATTATTACTATAGGCATGGAAACTAAACTAGCTAAATGCTACAACTATTTTTTTGTTTTTTCTTTTAATTACTACTACAGGCATAGAAAGTAAACTAGCTAAAAAGCTACAACTAATTTTTTGGTTTTGTTTTTCTTAAGGTTTTTCAAACACACAAGAAGAATGCTGGAAAATAAAATTAAACTAGCATGGATAGTACAATGAAAAAGTATGAGCACCGACAACGGGAATGAGTGTGTGAACATGAATGTAATGTTGGTGAGAAATACGTACTTCCCCAAGCTTAGGCTTTTGGCCTAAGTTGGTCTAGGGCCATGGCTGGCCTGGTGGATATCCAAAGTTGTAGCTAGGGTCGTATTGAGATGCATCGGCTACTGCCTGACAAGCTGCAGCTTGGAGGCAAGCTGCCTCCGTCCTCCTCTCGTACTCATTCGCCTCCTCCCTGGTTATAACATATCTCCTTTTTGCCTGAAAGTCAAAGAAAGTAGGAGCAGGGAAAGCAACATGGACGGTGCGTTGTCTGTCAAAGATTAGTCTGTACTGGAGGAACTGATCGTTCCTCTCAACAAAATGGTGGCGAACGATAGCATCATAATCTAGATAAGCAGGAGGCAACTCAATATCATTTCCACGTATTGGTATATCAAGATAGTTAGATACACGAGTTGCATAAATTCCACCAAACAAATCTCCACTTATACTATTGTGATGCAACATACGTGCAACAATAGCCCCCAAGTTATATTGTTTATCACCTAATACCGCACTCTTGAGGACACTAAGCTCTGGAACACACATGTGACAAGCCTCATCTTTACCGTTAATACATCTACCAATGAAGAGAGCAAATTAATGTATGGAAGGGAAATGAATGCTTCCTATGGTAGCTTGTGTGATTTCCCAAGATTCCCCCACAGTGATACTAGCAAGAAAGTCATTATATTCAGATTTGCGAGGTTCACTAACATTGCCCCAGTGCGGGAGTTTACAAGTAGTATTAAAATCTTCTAGGTCCATGGTATATGATTTATCATAAAGATCAAATAAAACAGTGTGTGAATTGCATGAGGATGTAAATTTAAACCTTCTCACGAATGAATCAGTTAGATAGAGGTATTGCGACACTTATCTGACACGAAGCTCTCAAGATCAGCATTACACACATATGCGTCAAATTCATCCTTGATGCTTGCCTGGACCATGAACTCCTCTGACGGCCATTCACAAGGCCGCACTTGAGCTTCCCTTGGTAGTTCATTGTCCGGCTCACGCAACGTGAGCCTTGGGCCTTGCTTCCTTGAGGAACCACCTTGGTACATTTTCCTAAACATTTTTCTTCCTTTGAAAAATTTCTGAAATTTTTAGTGACTCAAAATAAAAGTGAACCAAACTCAACAAGATTGATAGGAACTACTCCCACAAATACGTAGAGGCCATATCATGCATTAAAACTAATTTTGACCACATAAATTTGACATGCAAGCTCAAGAATAGGGTCACCTAAGCAGCAAAAAATTGCAATAAATAAAGCACTAGAACAAAAACTAATTGGACTATTGGAGGAGTCACATACCGAAGAACAATCCTCCAAAGCAGTTTTGTGAATGGAGCTTTGAGCTAGGAGATCGAAAATGGCAGCAAGATGAGCTAGAACTTAGGTTTGAGCTAGTGGATGATTTTTTCTGGAGGAATACGAAGTGTGTGGGTGCAAGAATAAGTGGAGGGGGCCCATGTGGGGTCCACGAGGTAGGGGGCGCGCCCTGGACCCTCGTGGCCAGGTGGTGGGTCCCCCTGGTGTGTTCTCAATGCCAATAACTCTTAAATATTCTACAAAAAATCATCTAAAATTTTCAGGACATTTTGAGAACTTTATTTTTGGGGTATTTTTTATTGCAAGGATAATTCAGAAAACAGACAGGAAATACTATTTTTGCTTTATTTAATCTAAATAACATAATGTAAAAGGAGGGTACAGAGAGTTGTGCTTTTTAACTTCATCCATCTCATGCTCATCAAAAGGAATCCACTAAGAAGGTTAATGAAGTCTTGATAACAAACTCTTTCCGAATTGCATGAAACCGGAGAATTCTCGAATAACACTAAGTTACCTCAACGGGGATATGCATGTCCCCAACAATAAGAATATCATATTTTTTTCTTGACAGTACGAAGAGGAAATTCAAAACCTCCAATAATAATCGTTGGAATTTTTCCAATAGAATTGATACTATGGACCTGAGGTTGTTTCCTCGGAAATTGTACCATATGCTCATTACCATTAACATGAAAAGTGACATTGCCTTTGTTGCAATCAATAACAGCCCCTGCAGTATTCAAAAAGGGCCTACCAAGAATAATAGACATACTATCGTCCTCGGGAATATCAAGAATAACAAAGTCTGTTAAAATAGTAACATTTGCAACCACAACAGGTACATCCTCACAAATACCGATAGGTATAGCAGTGGATTTGTCATCCATTTGCAAAGATATTTCAGTAGGTGTCAACTTATTCAAATCAAGTCTACGATATAAAGAGAGAGGCATAACACTAACACCGGCTCCAAGATCACATAAAGCAGTTTTAACATAGTTTCTTTTAATGGAGCATGGTATAGTTGGTACTCCTGGATCTCGTAGTTTCTTAGGTATTCCACCCTTAAAAGTATAATTAGCAAGCATGGTGGAAATTTTAGATTCCGGTATCTTTCTTTTATTTGTAACAATATCTTTCATATACTTAGCATAAGGATTCATTTTAAGCATATCAGTCAAACGCATACGCAAAAATATAGGTCTAATCATTTCAGCAATGCGCTCAAAATCCTCATCATCCTTTTTCTTGGGTGGTTTAGGAGGAAAAGGCATGGGTTTATGAATCCATGGTTCTCTTTCTTTACCGTGCTTCCTAGCAACGAAGTCTCTCTTATCATAACATTGATTCTTTGATTGTGGGTTATTAAGATCAACATCAGGTCCAATCTCTACATCATTGTCATTGCTTGGTTGAGCATCAACATGAAATTTATCATTAACATTATCACTAGGTTCATGATCATTACCCGATTGTGTTTCACCATCAGAAATGGAAATATCATTGGGATTCTCAGGTGTGTGAACAACAAGTTCACTCGAACCATGAAAAGTCCTATCTTTTTTCTTTTTATTCTTCTTAGAAGAACTAGGTGCATCAACATTAGTTCTCTGAGAATCTTGCTCAATTCTCTTAGGGTGGCCCTCGGGATACAAAGGTTCCTGAGATATTTTAGCCCCTCTAGTCACAACTCTAACATCATTTTCATTTTTCTTATTATCTAATTTATTGAGCAAGTCATTCTGAGCTTTAAGCACTTGTTCTACTTGAGTGGTAACTATAGAAGCATGTTTACTAATAAGTTTAAGTTCACCTTTAACTCTAGACATATAATCACTCAAGTGTTCAATCACATAAGCATTACGTTTCAATTTTCTACCAACATAAGCATTGAAGTTTTCTTGTTTAACAATAAAATTATCAAACTCATCTAAGCATTGGCTAGCAGACTTATAACGAGGAATATCACCTTCATCAAATCTATAGAGAGAATTTACCTTTACTACCTGTGTAGGGTTATCAAGACCATGTATTTCTTCAATGGGCGGTAAATTCTTAACATCTTCAGCTTTAATACCTTTTTCTTTCCTAGATTTCTTTGCCTCTTGCATATCTTCAGGACTGAGAAATAGAATACCCCTTTTCTTCGGAGTTGGCTTAGGAGTTAGTTCAGGAAGTGTCCAATCATTATCATTACTAAACATATTATTCAATAGCAATTTAGCTTGATCAACGGTTCTTTCCCTGAAAACACAACCAGCACAAGTATCCATGTGGTCTTTGGAAGCATCACTTAGTCCATTATAAAAGATACCAAGTATTTCATTTTTGTTGTGAGGATGATCAGGCAAAGCATTAAGTAATCGGAAAAGCCTCCCCCAAGCTTGTGGGAGACTCTCTTCTTCAATTTGCACAAAATTATATAATTCCCTTAAGGCAGCTTGTTTCTTATGAGCGGGAAATATTTAGCAGAGAAGTAATAAATCATATCCTGGGGACTACGCACACAACCAGGATCAAGAGAGTTAAACCATGTTTTAGCACCACCCTTTAATGAGAACGGAAATAACTTAAGGATATAGTAGTAGCGAATTTTCTCCTCATTAGTGAACAGGGTGGCTATATCATTCAATTTAGTAAGATGTGCCACAACAGTTTCAGAGTCATAGCCATGAGAAGGATCAGATTCAACCAAAGTAATTAACTCGGGGTCGACAGAGAAATCATAATCCTTATCAGAAATACAGATAGGTGAAGTAGCAAAAGCAGGGTCATATTTCATTCTAGCATTCAAAGACTTTTCTTTCAGCTTAGCTAACAGTTTCTTAGGATCATATCTATCATTACAAGATAAAAAGTCTCTAGCAATTTTTTCATCCATAACAGGCAATTCATATCTAGCGGGAGAATCTTCATCATCACTTTTATCAATATTATCAGTTTTAATAATTTCATTCTCTCTAACCCTAGCAAGTTGTTCATCAAGAAATTCACCTAATGGCACAGTATCATCAAGCATAGAAGTAGTTTCATCATAAGTATCATGCAAAGCAGAAGTGGCATAATCAATAACATGCGACATATCAGAATAAATAGCAGGTGTAGGTGTCGCAAGTTTACTCAAAACAGAAGGTGAATCAAGTGCAGAGCTAGATGGCAGTTCCTTACTTCCCGTCGTAGTTGAGGGAAAAATCTTGGTTCTTTCATCTTTCAAGTTCCTCATAGTGATCAACAGATATAAATCCCAAGTGACTCAAATAATAGAGCTATGCCCCCCAGCAATGGCGCCAGAAAATAGTCTTGATAGCCCACAAGTATAGGGGATCGCAACAGTTTTCGAGGGTAGAGTATTCAACCCAAATTTATTGATTCGACACAAGGGGAGCCAAAGAATATTCTCAACTATTAACAGTTGAGTTGTCAATTCAACCACACCTGAAAGACTTAATATTTGTAGCAAAGTATTTAGTAGCAAAGTAATATGGAAGTAACAGTAATGGTGGCAAAATTAACAGTATTAGTTTTGTAGTGATCGTAAAAGTGGCAACAGAAAAATAACTAAGCAAAGATCAATATGTGAAAAGCTCGTAGGCATTGGATCAGTGATGGATAATTATGTCGGATGCGATTCCTCATGCAACAGTTATAACATAGGGTGACACAGAACTAGCTCCAGTTCATCAATGTAATGTAGGCATGTATTCCGAATATAGTCATACGTGCTTATGGAAAAGAACTTGCATGCCATCTTTTGTCCTACCCTCCCGTGGCAGCAGGGTCCTATTGGAAACTAAGGGATATTAACGCCTCCTTTTAATAGAGTAAGAAAACAAAGCATTAACACTTGGTGAATACATGAACTCCTCAAACTATAGTTGTTGGGGATATAACTATCAATTATGACCCGCCCAGGAGGGGCCGGGTCAGCCCCAATGGCAGGTTACAAAGGAAGCCCAGTAAACATTCAAGACGATAGTTTATCAAATCTTATAGAAGGCCCAAAGGCCTAGAGGTGGCTTAAGGCCCAATACTGTAAGCCGCCGTATGTAAGGAAAGACTTGTAAAGAAAGTCATGTAAAAGAAGTCACCGAGCCGGACACGATTTATGAGCCGGCCGGGACTCTATAGGCCACCAGGCATCAACCCATGCATATAAGGGGACGACCCGGTGGCGGCTTAGGGTAAGAAAGAAGAGATCGATAACCAAGCCGGCGAGTTAGCCTCTTGGTGATCGAAACCCCAGCAATACCAACACAACTAGACGTAGGCTTTTACCTTCATCGTAAGGGGCCGAACTAGTATAAAACCTCTCATGTCCTTTGTCCCGATTAACCCCTTTAAGCTTGCTAGTTGCGATGGCCCTACGACTAAGTCCTTCCACTAGGACATCTTCCATGACAATTCCACGACAGTTGGCGCCCACCGTGGGGCCAGCGCACCGTGGATTTGAGTTCTTGAAGGGCAACTTCCAAGGGCTCAAGGGATACGCTGTGGGCCGGATGACCAAGAGTCGTCGCGGCAAGCTCTACATCGACGATGAAGGCTGGGACCCCGAGGCCGGCTCAATCGAGTACGGGTACTGGGTCTCCTTCGGCGGAATTCATGTTTTCATCGGCCAGATCGGTGAGTCGGGCCCTGAGCCGGACGTCCACGCCAACCTCGTCGAAACGGCTCAGCGTGCGAGGACCACCCGTTTTCAATCTGTCATGAAGCATGCTTTCGTAGGCTGCGTCCACGGTGGTGAATACTCTGAAGGATCGGTGGATGGCGGTGAGATGGCCATCTGTTCTGACGCTACATCATCAACGGGCGAGACGGACTCTTTGTATCAGCTGCAGGATGGCGTGCTCGGGGGCTGTTCCGATGGCAGCAGTATTCCGGACCCCTTTGAGCCGCCGAATTGGGCCGGAGTCTTCATGGTAGGAACACAGCTCGGGCAGAACTCCACAGCAGCAGCAACAATAGCAACTAGTGGGTCAGCCGCAGCCGGGTCAGGAGACCCTGCGCGCCCCCGGCTCAGATTCTAATGGACCTCATGGATAAACTGACGACTTTGTTGACTGTCGAGGTAGAGCCGGCGGATAAAGCCCAGCATGACGCAGAGGTGGCACGCATACATGAAGATATGGTACAAGCTAAAGAAAATCTAGCACCAGAGGAGGTCAGGATGGCAGCGGAGCGGGCGGCTTTGGACGTTCGTGCTCAACAACTTCAAGCAGAGACTTTCCAGCTCTCGGTGGATCTGAACGCGTCGAGCGAGGTCATGAGAAGAACGCATCAGAAAACTCAATCACGTCTACCTCTGGCGCTCGATCCTAGGAACCTTTTTCATACACCCGGGGCTGGGACAAGCAACCCGCCGGAGGCGAATCGGATCATGACACCCGGGGCACCGGTCCAACCGCGTGCCATGGAACCACCTTGTGTACATATCGCTCCACCTCATTACGTACCAACGCCGCCGGGTCACTTCTCCAATCCCTTGGAAAACCTCATTGCAGCGTCGGCTCGTTTGGCGGCTCTCCCGATGGAAGGTGACTCACCGGCGGCGATCGAAACATGAAGGGTGAGAGAACTTCTTCAAACAGCTCTGGCACAGCAGGATGTGTACTCCTACAGTCGAGACGGGATCCATTCAACTCCTCGGTCGAGCCGGAGCCCAAGCTATAGTAGGCATTTGTATTCAGCTGATATGTCAAGCAATGCTCAACGCCGCAACCGACCGCACAGGTATGAGCCGGCGCAGGCTGGAGCCCTTAATTTGGCGGATCAGGAGAGGATCCGACAAGAGGCCGAGCGAGCGGTTCAACTGGCAGCAGAGCAGGCGGCTCATCAGACTTTTCCGGCTTATCCAGCAACCTCAGTCGAGGCAGGAGTGGCCACAAGAACCAGGTGTCCCTTGCCTTGTGTCGGCCATACGTAATGAGCATTTGCTAAAGGACTTCAAGGGGCCTCGTAAGGTGCCTAATTACACGACCGACTTGCAGCCTGGGCTTGGATTGAGAGTTATGAGATGGCTATGGAGTTGTTGGAGGTCAGTGATGCGGCAATGGCCAAGTATTTCACTATGATGTTGGATGGAACATCTCGTACTTGGTTGAAGGGGTTGCCACCCAATTCTATCGGCTCATGGGCGGAGTTGAAGGCCAGGTTCATTCATAACTTCAAAGACACATGTAAACAACCCATGTCGATTTGTGGACCTGACTAATTGTAAACAAGAGGACGGTGAATCTATAACCCATTGGGTGCGCCGGGTCAAGGAGATAATACATTCATCTGATAAGATGGATGCCGGCTCAGCAGTCTTGATGTTGGAGAAAAACTACCGTTTTGAACCTCTAAAGCAGAAACTGGGGCGGCTCAAGCGTGACTGCAATGACATGGGCCAGTTGATGCCGGCTCTCGTCAAGTATGCTGATTCTGATAGTACCAAGGACCCGTTGTCTGACGAAGAAAAGACATGGACGGGAAAGAAGAACGACAACGGCAAGGGTCACCAACATAACCCGACAAATCAAGGAGGTAATAAACGTATGGCTAATGAATTTGTCGCTAACACCAATGCGCAGGGCGGAAATCAACGGTGCAAGGGCAGGAAACCCCCTCGGTCGGGTGGGTCAGGTCCCACCCTTGAGCAACTATTGAATGAACCTTGTCCAAGACACGGCACTCAGGAGAAGCCAGCCACCCACCTGTGGAAGGATTGTACAATCATGAAGGCATTTAAAAATTCAAATGCATTTGATGGAGGTCACGGCCCAGGCGGCGGTTCAGGTGGAGGTGGTTTCCATGGCCCAGGCACCGGTTCAGGTGGAGGAGGTTTTCACGGTCAGGGCCATCCAGGTAACCAGGGAGGTTATAACCCACAACCCAGCCAAGGTAATCAGCAGCAACAATCCAGATATCAGAGCAAGCAAAAACAGTTGAGTAGTGGGCAATACCACGTGTTCACCACTAGTTTATGTAAGAGGGACCAGAAGCTTCACAAGAGGACCGTCAATGCCGTTGAGTCGGCGATTCCATGTTACTTACAGTGGTCAGAACAACCTATTGTGTGGAGCAGAGAGGATCATCCACCCCGGGTTGATAATCCAGGTCACTTGGCCTTGGTAGTGGCGCCTCAGGTTGGTGGATATAAATTCACTAAAGTACTCATGGACAGAGGCAGCAGCATCAACATCCTCTACTATGAGACGTTCCGCCGAATGGGGTTGACTGATAAGAGTCTTAAGCAATCCAACACTGTTTTTCACGGTGTGGTACCTAGCTAGTCAGCATACCCAGTTGGCAACATTGAACTGGAAGTAGCCTTTGGGATGAGTACGACTCCAGAGCAGAAAAATTAACCTTTGAGGTGGTTAAGATCAAAAGCCCATACCATGCTCTGTTTGGACGGCCGGCTTATGCCAAGTTCATGGCTCGGCCGTGTTATGTGTATTTGCAGCTCAAGATGCCGGGTTATAAGGGCACCATTACAGTACATGGAAGCCGGAAAATAGCCCTAGAGTGTGAAGAAGGTGATGCTGCATATGCTGAGTCTTTTTTTGGAACAGAAGAGTTAAAATTTTATAAGGATCATGTTGACCCGGCAGATACGACGTCTTTAAAGAAACCGACAACGGAGCATGAGATGGTGTTGAAATTCAAATCAGCTGATGATACCAAGATGGTTGACTTTGTGCCTGGCGACTCATCCAAACAGTTCATCATCATCGCCAACTTGGATCCAAAACAGGAAAGCGCGCTCATCGAGTTCATCCATGAGAACCAGGACATCTTTGCGTGGAAACCTTTCGACATGCCGGGTGTCCCAAGGGAACTCGCTGAGCACACTCTCAATATTGATCCAAAGTTTAAACCAGTTAGACCGTTTCTCTGGCGGTTCAACGTGGAAAGGCACAAGGCCATTGGAGAAGAGGTGGCCCGGCTCTTGGCGGCCGGGTTCATTGTGGAAGTCTTTCACCTAGAGTGGTTAGCCAACCCGGTGCTTGTGCTCAAAAAGAACGGCACCTAGCGTATGTGTGTGGATTACAGAGATTTAAACAAAGCTTGTCCGACTGACCCTTTTGCTCTCCCCCGTATTGATCAGATCATTGATGCTACGGCGGGATGTGCACGTTTGAGCTTTTTGGATGCTTATTCCGGTTATCATCAGATCAAGATGGCAGTCAAAGATCAGGAGAAGACAACTTTTATCACTCCGTTTGGAGCTTTCTGCTATGTGTCTATGCCTTTTGGGCTTAAGAGTGCCTAGGCGACTTATCAACGGTGTGTGCAGAATTGTCTTCACAATCAGATTGGGCGTAATGTTCATGCTTATGTGGACGATATAGTGGTAAAGTCCAGGAAAGAGGAAACCTTGGTCACAGATCTGAAAGAGACCTTAGATAACCTCCGGGTCTACAAAATGATGCTTAACCCGGCTAAGTGTGTTTTTGGAGTCCCAGCCGGCAAGATCTTGGGCTTTTTGGTGTCCAACTGAGGTATTGAAGCTAACCCAGAGAAAATTAAGGTAATCACATCCCTGGCCAAACCAACATGCATCAATGACGTTCAATGGCTGGTGGGTCGTGTGGCTGCTTTAAGCCGGTTCATAAGCCGGTTAGGGGAGAAAGCCATGCCTTTGTATCAGATGATGAAGAAAACTGATGATTTGGTTTGGAGTGATGCTGCGAACTTTGCTTTTGAGGATCTGAAGAAACAGCTTACTGAGCCACCGATTCTTGCTGCCCCAATTGAGAAAGGGCCGCTATTGTTATACGTCGCTGCTAACTCACGAGTTGTTAGTGTGGCAATTGTGGTGGAGCACAAAGAGGTTGGCAAGGAACATCCGGTTCAATGGACGGTTTATTACATCAGCGAGGTGCTGATCGAATCTAAACAAAGATATCCACATTGGCAGAAACTCATGTACGAGGTGTTCATGGCAAACCGGAAGCTCAAGCATTACTTTCAGGGTCACCCGGTCACTATTGTTAGCTCTACGTCTTTGGGGGACATCATCCAGAATAGAGAGGCCACTGGGCGAGTCGCCAAGTGGGCCATTGAACTTGGATCTCATGGGTTGAAGTATGTGCCACGTACTGCGATCAAGTCTCAGGCGCTGGTTGACTTTATTAATGACTGGATAGATATGCAGATGTCGGAGGAGAAGCTAGACAAGACATATTGGGCTATTCACTTTGATGGGTCCAGACAGTTGGAAGGCTCGGGGGCTGGAGTTGTTTTAACCTCCCCTCGAGGTGACAAATTTTGTTATGTGTTGCGGCTGATGTTTTCTTGCACTAACAACATGGCGGAATATGAAGCCTTGCTCCATGGTCTTCGAGTGACCAAAGAGATGAGCCTGAGCCGGGTCCGGTGTCTTGGCGACTCAGATTTAGTGGCTCAACAGGTATCAGGCAAGTGTGATTCCAAAGACCCTCTCATGGCGGCTTATCACCGAGAAGTCGATGCTGTTGCAGAACATTTTAAAGGATATCAGGTGGAACACATTGACCATAGGAAGAACGAAGCAGCTGATGCTCTTAGCCGGCTGGGATCTCAGCATAAGCCGGTGCCACCTAACACCTTTTTGGATGTTTTGCATAACCCATCTGTTAAGTTACCCACAGAAGAAGATCTAGTTGTTCCTGACCCCGAGGCACAGTTGGTGGCGGCTCTTCATGTCATCCCAGATTGGACAGTGTCATTCTTGGCTTATATGACCTGGGGCGAGCTGCCAGCGAATGAGACCCTGGCCCGGCAGATAACCCCGCGGTCTAAGTCAATGACGATTTCTGGCGGAGAACTATACCATCGCAGCGTCTCTGGAGCGTTTCAGCGGTGTGTTTCCCCTGAAGAAGGCAAAGAAAGACTTCGTGAGATCCATGAAGGTGATTGTGGTCATCACGCCGAGTCAAAATCTCTGGTGGCTAAGGCTTTTCGTCACGGTTTTTACTGGTTGACGGCTCACGTTGATGTAGAAGATCTGGTCAGTAGATGTGATAGATGTCAAAAATTCGCACGACGAGCACATGTGCCGGCTCAAGAGCTACGGATGATCCCGATCACTTGGCCGTTTGCGGTCTGGGGGCTTGACATGGTTGGGCCTTTCAAAAGGTCTAAGGATAAAAAGACACATCTTTTAGTGACAGTTGACAAATTCACAAAGTGGGTTGAGGCAGAGCCAGTGAGTAAGTGTGATGCGGCCACGGCGGTTCGGTTCATCAAAAAGGTGATTTTCCGTTTTTGTTTTCCACACAGCATTATCACTGACAATGGCACTAATCTATCCCAAGGGGCTATGGAGGAGTTTTGTCAACGTGAGCATATTTGGCTTGATGTCTCTTCTGTAGCTCATCCTCAATCTAATGGTCAAGCTGAGAGAGCAAATCAGGAAATCTTAAAAGGTCTCAAGCCCTGGCTTATGGTTCCCTTGCAGCGAACGCCGGGTTTTTGGGTAGAGGAATTACCCTCGATGCTGTGGAGTATCAACACCACACCTAACAGGTCTACGGGTTACACACCTTTCTTCATGGTGTATGGAGCAGAAGCAGTGTTGCCTAGTGACATCCGTCATGACTTGCCCCGTGTGGCGGCTTATGTTGAAGCTAATAATGAACAAGCCAGACAGTATGCACTTGACTTGTTAGATGAGGAAAGAGACTTAACAGCAGCTTGATTAGCAATTTATCAACAGGACCTGCGCCATTATCATAGCCGCCGGGTTAAGTCCAGGACCTTTCAAGAAGGCGACCTGGTGCTCCGGCTCATCCAGGATCTGTCAGATGCACACAAGTTATCCCCGCCTTGGGAAGGACCCTTTGTGGTCAGCAAGAACTTAAACAATGGTCATATTACCTCATTGACGTTCGAGAGCACAAAGACTCACGTAAGTTGGAAGAGGAGACCCACCGGCCGTGAAACATTGCTCAACTTCGGCCATACTACACCTGAGCCACCGGCTCTCATCATGTACATACGTTAACGTTGTATATACTATGATAAGTAATAAAGCAGGACCATCGGTCTCTTTTCTTTTAAAGATTACGCATCTTTATTGTTTTTTATTGTCAAATGACTATTAAGGAGCTGATCATATTTGCATCAAGTCTAACCTTTTTTGTCCGGCTTATGATCGTATTCGAATCTAGCTGCAACTCTCATGGTCACTTGGGGGCTTCCTGTTCAATCATAGGTCGTATTCGAACCAAAGAGAACATAGCTGTCGTAACCCTTTTGATCGACTCAAAGCCAAACTCACTAGGGGGCTTCTTGATCATATCTGAATCACACCTTAACCCCTTTTGGGTCCGACTTGGATCGTATTCGAATCAGGGTCGTTAAAAACCTCTCAAGGTCATTTGGGGGCTTCCTGTTCAAACATAGGTCGTATTCGAACCAAAGAGAACATAGCTGTCGCTACCCTCTTGATCGGCGCAACGCCAAAGCCACTGAGGGCTATATGGTCGTATTCGAACCTTAGCTTAACCCCTTTGGTCCGGTTTACTAATCGTATTCGAATCAGAAGCCCCCAACTTTTAATTACAAGGTTAATTTTTACTACTTGTTATTCGCTTTATTGGTTTTTTGTCTCAATTTCACAAATAATCAGCATGGTCTTTTCACCGGCTGAGCTATTTGACAACAAGCCGCCAGGGCATGATAATCATTCAGTATTCAGAAGCATTGACTTCTCAAAAAGATTGGATTATCAACTTCATCACCCGGGTTATTTAAACCGGTGGTCCAGAGATCAAAGTTACAAGTATGGCTATTCTTTATGAGCAATTGCCTCGTGTATTAATCAAAGGGTTATTTCAGCCTTGTTCTCTTTTTATGTCTGTTTCTGTTTTTCTACTATGGTAAAAATATTGGATATAAGCCGGGTGTTCTAACCCGTTCGGTACTAAGCCGCCAAGCCAACTTTCTCTCCTGTATCTACAGGAACAGAGCTGAAGTATTGCAGGGACAACCATAAATATGATGCATACATTGGCATTAGGAAAAACAGAATCACACACAGTGTTTTATGCACGATGGCATAGGCAAAGCACGCAGTGTTTTCACAGCTAATCTATTACAAGGCTTTTATAAGTCGATGAAGATGGTTATTACTCCTCCCTCGCCAGATCACCGCCCTCTGCTGATTGGAAGCTTGGTTTTGACCAATCAAAACCGTTCACGGCGACAAATTCTGCTTCTTCGTCAATCAGGCTGGCCGGATCAACTTCCGGAGCAAATGTATTTTCACGAATAGGCAGGATTAAATCTGTCACCTTGTACGAGGGAGTTGCCATCTTCTTATTTTCCACACCAAAACCCGGCTAATACTTGTCAATATTCATTTCATCTCCAAGAATAGTCGCCTGAGGTCGAACTCTACGCACGCAAGCCATAAAGTCATCTTGTTCAAAGGGAGATCTGTCTTCCTTCACGGTAGGATACCCTCTGGCTACGTCCGCCGGGTCTAGATCTGGCACCCAAGCCTTGGAGCGGCTCAGGGCAGTTAAAGCTTTGGCTTTGGCACAGGAGCGCTTCACTTCTTGGAACCTGGTGGGCAAGATTGACAGCTTCTTTAAAACATCACTGAGCCGGTCGGGTCCTTGATTGGTAGGAGAGATAGCGGCGAGTGCTCGTTGTGCGCCAATATACAACTGCTCTACTAAAGTATAGACCACCTTTATCTTAATCACGTGGTCTTGACTCAGATTCTTGCTTCAAGGGCCTGCATACGTTTTAAACATGAAGGGTCAGCTAGTGGCTTGCAGTCCGGGTCAAAAGAAGGTAAAAAGTTCAGTACAGATGGCTTACCAAAGATGGCGGACACCATTTGTGACACCCGGTTCTTTAAACCGGTCAGCTCCGTCGTTACCTCTTCAAGGGCGGCTTCAGCTTTCTCGGCATGTTGTGTCAGAAGCATTTTTTCTTCAGCCCAGGTTTTCTTCTTGGCAGTAAAGCTGGTTTTTAAGTCTTCCGTCTCAGAGAGACTTACTTGCAGTTTGGAGTCAGCATACTTGATTTCTGCCTCCTGATCCGCCAGCCGGGTCTTCGCATCAGTCAATTGCGAGCTCAGTTCAGATAAGGCATTCTGCAAAACATACCCAGACGAGTCAAGATTTCAATTAAGGTTTAAAGGTCAAGATTCAAGTCTCAAGTACTTTACAAAGTAACACCACTTGACACTTGGGGGCTAATGCATGCCAAAACAATTTCTTATGACTCTAAAAAAACATATTTTAAAGTCCCAAGTATTTTACAAAGTAACAACACTTGGCACTTGGGGGCTAATGTATGCTATTCAGCAAGTTTCTCAAGGTTAAACTGGATTACAAAGTTCTTTGGATACGGTACAAGACAATTATGAAAATTTAAAGTACCGGCTCATTTATGATCAGGTGAACCGGCCCTTGCGGACTACAGGTGAAGCTTTGTTCTATTTTATTGAACTCCAGAAAAGTTTCAAAGGTAAAAGTCTTAGCCTATATCATAAAGTCTATAGAACATTCCGGTTCTCTCATAATCTGAAGACTTGGGGGCTGGCGGAATATAAGTAAGCCGGAAGAACATACCTCGTATTTTAGCTGCAACTACTTGACCATTTCGATCTCTGAGTCACGGCTGGAGTGCACATGGCTGAGATAACCGGATAAAATGGCGTTGGCATTCAGATGGTCATAATGTGGAACATCAAAATGCACTTTCTATCTCTCCAACGCCTCTTGTTTCACCGTGTGACGAGCCAACATGGTGGGATTCCCCGGCTCAACAAAGTGGCTCCCGGTGATCAAAACGTCTTGCGTAGACGGTGATGTCAGGTTGGCCGAGCTCGATGGTCCAGTTGCGGAAGGATTCATGGTGGTATCGTCAACTAACGGCTCAGGAGGATTTACTTCATCATTGACAGGCGGGTCTTCTGGAGCTTCAATTGATGGAGGAGAAGGTGGCCTTGCCGGTTCAGGTGCAAGGACTGGCGGGTCTTCCACCAGCTTGGTTACCTTGGCCTTCTTAGAATTAGCTTGACCACTAAGAGAGATGTTATAGGACTGTCAGTATAAAGAGATAGTCTGAAAAACATGGAAGAAAGAGGATTTTTCCTTACCCAGTGGTAGTCTTGAAGGCCGGAAATTGGGTCTGAGACGAGCTGCCACAAGAGCGAGACACCTCCTGCAAAGATAAGACAAAGTAAGTAATGCAAGGGAGGAGATCCATTAACAGAAAGTCAAAGACAAAGAAATAAACCTCATTCTGGCGTTTTTGAGGAGTTTGTTGAAGAGCAACTGGTGGTTTGTCTTCGGTCCAGGCTTGACGGCGGCTCTCATGTTGCTGCTTTTTCAAAAGAAAGTGAGGGTCCAGATAAGCCAAAGGGTGTGAAAACCTTACTTTCCGGGTTACGACTCGAAGTTTCGGTCTTGGCAAATGGGCTGAGTCGGAGGAAATAGTTACCTCTTCTTCCACGGCCTAACTGGCCCCAGTGTCGTCCTGGTAATGATCAGTGTTAATAAGATTATTAAAAAGTTGGCCAAGGGAGTCAAGGGCTACCTCCGACTCAGAAGTATCGTCAAGCTTCATCAAATCTTCAGAAGTGCTCTTCTTCTTTTTCGACCGCCGGGTCGTTTTCTTGGCGTTTATGGCGGCGACTCTCGCTTTCTTGGCAGCTTCATGGTCATATTTAACTTTCTAGAAATCAGATTTGGCCTGTAAACAGGTAAAAAACAAGACGAAAGGTCAGGAAATTATTAAAAAACAATACGACTGGGAAAAATACAAAGGAGAGAGATCAGAGGTTCTTTACTTCTGGCACCGGGTTAAGCTTGCAGAAAGGGTTTAACCCAACTTTACTGCAGTCTTCATATTTTCCATTCACCAGAAGGGTTGACATTGAAACAATATCTTCTTCTGTTAATTGAATAGAGCTGTGGCGAAGAGAGTCATGTGGGCCTCCGCCATACTCGTACATCAATTTTGATCGACGGCTTAGAGGGATGACCCGCCACGCCACCCAGCAACGGGTCAAGTCAACTCCGGTTAAGCCGTTCCCCAACAAAGCATTAAATCCTTTTGATGGATGGTATCAGCTTCTTGCGTTCCGCAGCAGTGAGTTTGTCAGGAAGTGTGAATTTGGAGTCAAGATGCTCTGAGCGATAACCCGGCAATGGATGCTCATTTGCTGGTGAAGTGTCTTGACAATAAAACCAAGTCTGATTCCAGTCCTTGGGATGACTTGGCAATACTATAAGGGGGAAGACGGCACCTTGTCGACGCTGAATTGAGATACCTCCAAGTTCCAGGCTAGGGCCGTTGGTGCACTCGTTCTGCCGGTTCAGACAAAAATACTCTCTAAAGAGTTCCACAGTCGGCTCTTCCTGAAGGTACACCTCACAGAGCACTTGGAAACTTTGAGCCGGGCGGTGAATAGCCACGGTTCATGTGGTCAGTAAACACAATGACTTCACCATTTCTTAGATTGGGCCGTTCTTCTTCCGGGTCAGGTGCACAGTAAGACATGACAGTTTTTCCTGGCAAAAATCCTATGGAGAAGAACTCCTTCAAACTTTCCCCAGTCACTGTTGAGGGAACCCAGTTGCAGATAGTCGGCGCTTTGGACGGCATGATGTTCAAAAACGAACTGAAAGAAAGGCAACATGCCGGTTCAATTGAATGATAATGGTAAAAGTAAATGATGATGATACAGGGGAGTAATGGCAGCTTAATTAAGGGCTAATGTCATATAAGGAAAAGTAAGCCGGCACAGTAAGCCGCCATGACTACAGACATTTGAGAAATACCAGTGGCAGAATTGATTAAGTATGGAGACAAACAGGTTTCTTAACTTTTGGATATTACTATGGATCAAATGGCCGTTCAAAATGAGAAACCTCCTAGACCTAAAAATATAGCCCAGATGAGTTCATCAGCTCTAAGAAGATATCTGTGCAAAGGAAAGGGATCTACTAACATCTAAAATGGATGAGAAACAGCTACCACTTAAGTTCTGCACTACTTTTAGATCAAAAGAGAGTGTGGTAAGAGAAGTTGCAACAAATCTACGATGAACAACGAAGAACACAAGAAGGAAACTTCCTGAACCCTAATGCAGATCTATGGGGGTGAGAAGGTGTGAGCTTACGGGCACGGAGTTGCTGCGGAGGATCGCCGCCGTTCTCAGGACAGAATCAGGGTGATGCAGTGGCCGAGCTTGAGGACGACGATGAGCGCTGCGGCGGCGGTGGAGCTCGAGCGACAGGAGGGTTGCAAAGAGGAAGGAGATGAGGAAGAGATAAGAAGGAGAAAAGGCCGGGGCGCACCTATTTATATGGTAAAAGCTGAACAGACAGGCGCGAAAATCGAGGAAGACCCAAATTATGATTATCCAACTAAACGGACGCCTCGATTCTCAGGAGGCATTAAAGATGAAGATTCGTTGTGGGATGACGTAATAAAAGTTTTTTGTGTTTTCAAGAGATGACATCATGGCGAGTTACAAAAACTTCTGTGAGGATAAGAAGATGGATTTTGTCTAAGTGTTGAAGATTGACAAAGAACAAAGTTCAAAGTCAACCTGGGGCCTAGTGTTGGGGATATAACTATCAATTATGACCCGCCTAGGAGGGGCCGGGTCAGCCCCAATGGCGGGTTACAAAGGAAGCCCAGTAAACATTCAAGACGATAGTTTATCAAATCTTATAGAAGGCCCAAAGGCCTAGAGGCGGCTTAAGGCCCAATTTGTAAGCCGTCGTATGTAAGGAAAGACTTGTAAAGAAAGGCATGTAAAAGAAGTAACCGAGCCGGACACGATTTATGAGCTGGCCGGGACTCTGTAGGCCACCAGGCGTCAACCCGTGTATATAATGGGACGACCCGGTGGCGGCTTAGGGCAAGAAAGAAGAGATCGATAACCAAGCCGGCGAGTTAGCCTCTTGGTGATCGAAATCCCAGCAATACCAACACAACTAGACGTAGGCTTTTACCTTCATTGTAAGGGGCCAAACTAGTATAAAACCTCTCATGTCCTTTGTCCCGATTAACCCCTTTAAGCTTCCTAGTTGCGATGGCCCTAGACTAAGTCCTTCCACTAGGACATCTGTCATGACAATTCCATGACAATAGTCATCACCGGGTGTGGTCCCGATTATTATCACTTCGGGGTTACCGGATCATAACACATAGCAGGTGACTATTCACTTGCAAAATAGGACCAAGAACTCACATATATTCATGGAAACATAATAGGTTCAGATCTGAAATCATGACACTCGGGCCCTAGTGACAAGCATTAAGCATAGGAAAGTCATAGAAACATCAATCTCAGAACATACTAGATACTAGGGATCAAACCCTAACAAAACTAACTTGATTACAAGATAAATCTCATCCAACCCATCACCGTCCAGCAAGCCTACGATGGAATTACTCACACACGATGGTGAGCATCATGAAATTGGTGATGGAGGAAGGTTGATGATGACGATGGCGACGGATTCCCTTCTCTGGAGCCCCGAACGGACTCCAGATCAGCCCTCCCGAGAGAGATTAGGGCTTGGCGGCGGCTCCGTATCGTAAAACATGATGAATCCTTATTTTTTGATTTTTTTCTCCCTGAACATGAATATAGAGAGTTGGAGTTGAGGTCGGTGGAGCCTTAGGGGGCCCACGAGACAGGGGGCGCGCCCCCTCCCTCGTGGACATTGTGTGGTTTAAAAAATATGCAACAGGAGAAATACAAGCTTTGAAGTTGGCTAAAATGTATAGCAAAAACAAGTTAATGCTTGAAGCACAGCAAGTAAAAAACAGATTTTCGGTAAACCGAAATGAGAAAAACATGACATTCCACTACAGTGCAATCTGAGTGGAAGTCGGTCATCCGCCACTTTGTCGTGTAATCAGCATTGCCAATGTACCCCCTCATGTCATGGATATCAATGGTCTCGTGATGCCAGTTCATCGTGTATAGGGCATAAGGTCCATCCTTGCAGCGCGTCATAAAAAACTATCGCATCAAAAAACAAATCAAATGAAGTTCATTCGACACATAGCATTAGGACCACTGCTTCAAATAAGTATAAAAGAAATGCAACAAAGAAGAAGAAATTATGGAAACAATGGCCTTACTAGTTTCGTGTCCAACAAGTTTTCACCGCCAACAAAAACCTTGACCTTCTTAACCGCATCTTCTAAAACAAATGGGCTAAGCTCAACCGGCAGCACAGGGTATCCTTCATCATTTTTCTTCACATCGATTTCCATTTGAAGAACATACTGCATCAAAAAATAACAAATGGGACATGAAAAAAGAATAAGATGCATGCACGCAAGGACATAAAAAATTTAGTACAAGAGAAAAAATGGATCAAAGCAAAAAATACATGACAACAGACACATTTACCGTGATAAATAAATGTGAAAGTAGCACACATTCACCAGAATGATATACTAAACTCATTTCAGGATCTTGCTTCCAGTAATTAATGATATAATCCATGAGACACGAGTCCATGAAAGCTCCTTTGCCAAATGTTTTAAAGATATAGTCAACTTTGATTGATTCGACATCATCAAAAGCATTATTCACAATCAAGAGTGTGTTACTGCGGTAAAGATACATAGATGGGATCAAAATAAAGTTCAAAACAAAACACACAAAAGGATGAAGGGCACACACATAAAACTTATTCATTCTATTTGGTTACAAAATCTTGGCTGAGAACGAGATCCTTTATTTTCCTCGCCTCATCAATATATTTGAACCTCGGAGGCCTCAATTTCTCTAAAGAGTCTCTCAACAAAAAAGCCCTCTCTCCTGCCCTCTTGTTTGAAAATACTTGAGCCTCATCAACGGGAGGATGATTGATTGCTGCACTCCTAGTCCTAGTGAGGCCTGGCACCGGCGTAACAAAATCATCATCAAGATCAACTACCTCATGTGAAGAGCCAAGTGGAGGAACCTTTCCACCATCAGGTCCAGATGCCACACCCGTGTTCAAACCATCTCCAGCCACAGAACCAGAATTCTCTTGAGAGATTCAATGGCACAATCCTCCATAACTGCTTCAGAACCCTGGGACTCAAACAGTGATGTACAGCCTCCAAGAAGACCTCCATCAAAACCTGATAACAAGGGGAAAACATGGGAACACTCAGCCCAAATACAAAACAAGAAACATTAAATGCAGCTCACTAATATAAAAAAAATACATTTCACTAATGACCAGAGTGCAGTTATCTTATCTAGAACAATGCAACCCACTTGTCTAGAGCAATGCAACCCACTTGTCTAGAACAATGTAGCTCACTTGCCCCGAATAATGCATCTCACTTGTCTACAACAATGCAGCTTACTTACAAGACAATACGCAACTCTCCACTGTCAAACACGCACTTCACTAACACACCAAGAAATAAAACCTTAAGAAGAAAAAGCAAGCAGTAGACAAAAAATAAGGGAAATAAAGTAGTTCACTAACACAACCTTTATCTTCAAATATTAAAAGTGAAGATAACTCAAGGGAACACTTTGTCGATGTGAGCCATGTTGGGGAACGTAGTATTTCAAAAAATTTCCTACGATCACGCAAGATGTATCTAGGGATGCGTAGCAACGAGAGGGAAGAAGGTGTCTATGTACCCTCGTAGACTGAAAGCGGAAGCATTGAATAACGCGGTTGATGTAGTCGATTGTCTTCGCAATCCAACCAATCAAGTACCGAACGCACAACACCTCCGCGATCTGCACACGTCCAGCTTGGTGACGTCCCTCGAACTCTAGATCCAGCTGAGGCCAAGGGAGAGTTTCGTCAGCACGACAGCGTGTTGACGGTGATGATGAAGTTACTGACGCAGGGCTTCGCCTAAGCACTACGATAATATGACCGAGGTGGAAATATGTGGAGGGGGCGCCGCACACAACTAAGAAATCAACTTGTGTGTCTATGGGGTGCTCCCTTCCCCCGTATATAAAGGACTGGAGGAGGGGGCCGGCCGGCCTCATAGGGTGCGCCCCAAGGGGGGGAATCCTACTCCTACTACCTTTTCCTAGTCCAACTAGGAGGGGGAGGAAAGGGAAGAGGGGAAGAAGGAAAGGGGGGCCAGCCCCCCTCCCCAATTTGGATTGGGATTGGGGGCGTGCCCCTCCTCTTGGCCGCCTCCTCCTCTCTTCCACTAAATCCCATGAAGGCCCATTAACCCCCTGAGGGTTCCGGTAACCCCCTGATACTCCAGAAAATGCCTGAACCTATCTGAAACCTTTCCCGTGTCCAAACATAACCTTCCAATATATCAATCTTTATGTATCGACCATTTTGAGACTCCTCATCATGTCCGTGATCACATCCAGGACTTGGAACAACCTTTAGTACATCAAATCACATAACTCACAATACATATCGTCATTGAACGTTAAGCGTGCGGACCCTACGGATTCGATAACTATGTAGACATGACCGAGACTCATCTCCGGTCAATAACCAATAGCGGAACCGGGATGCTCATATTTGTTCCTACATTTTCTACGAAGATCTTTATCGGTCAAACCGCATAACAACATACGTTGTTCCCTTTGTCATCGGTATGTTACTTGCCCGAGATTCGATCGTCAGTATCATCATACCTAGTTCAATCTCGTTACCGACAAGTCTCTTTACTCGTTTCGTAATGCAACATCCCGCAACTAACTCATTAGTCACATTGCTTGCAAGGCTTATAGTGATGTGCATTACCGAGAGGGCCCAGAGATACCTCTTCAACAATCGGAGTGACAAATCCTAATCTCTACCTATGCCAACTCAACAAACACCATCAGAGACACCTGTAGAGCATCCTTATAATCACCCAATTATGTTGTGATGTTTGATAGCACACTAAGTGTTCCTTCGGTATTCGGGAGTTGCATAATCTCATAGTCATAGGAACATGTATAAGTTATGTTGAAAGCAATAGCAATAAACTAAATGATCATAGTGCTAAGCTAACGGATGGGTCATGTCAATCACATCATTCTCTAATGATGTGATCCAGTTTATCAACTGAAAATTCATGCCTATGGTTAGGAAACTTAACCATCTTTGATTAATGAGCTAGTCGAGTAGAGGCATACTAGTGACACTCTGTTTGTCTATGTATTCACACACGTACTAAGTTTCCGGTTAATACAATTCTAGCATGAATAATAAACATTTATAATGATATAAGGAAATATAAATAACAACTTTATTATTGCCTCTAGGGCATATTTCCTTCAGTCTCCCACTTGCACTAGAGTCAATAATCTAGATTACATTGTAATGATTCTAACACCCATGGAGTCTTAGTGCTGATCATGTTTTGCTCATGAGAGAGGCTTAGTCAACGGGTCTGCAACATTCAGATCCGTATGTATCTTGCAAATCTCTATGTCTCCCTCCTTGACTTAATCGTGGATGGAATTCAAGTGTCTCTTGATGTGCTTGGTTCTCCTGAAATCTGGAATCCTTTGCCAAGGCAATTGCACCAGTATTGTCACAAAAGATTTTCATTGGACCCGATGCACTAGGTATGACACCTAGATCAGATATGAACTCCTTCATCCAGACTGCTTCATTTGCTGCTTCCGAAGTAGCTAAGTATTCCGCTTCACACGTAGATCCCGCCACGACGCTCTGCTTAGAACTGCACCAACTGACAGCTCCACCATTCAATAAAAATATGTATCCGGTTTGTGACTTAGATTCATCTGGATTAGTGTCAAAGCTTGCATCGACGTAACCATTTACGATGAGGTCTTTGTCACCTCCATAAACGATAAACATATCCTTAGTACTTTTCAGGTATTTCAGGATGTTTTGGATTACTTTAGTACCTCCCTGCTAAACTAATAGCAAGGCACACATCAGGTGTGGTACACAATATTGCATACATGATAGAACCTATGGCCGAAGCATAGGGAATGACTTTCATTTTGTCTCTATCTTCTGAAGTGGTCGGGCATTGAGTCTGACTCAACTTCACACCTTGTAACACAGGCAAGAACCCTTTCTTTGCTTGATCCATTTTGAACTTCTTCAAAACTTTATCAAGGTATGTGCTTTGTGAAAGTCCAATTAAGCGTATTGATCTATCTCTATAGATCTTGATGCCCAATATATAAGCAGCTTCACCGAGGTCTTAATTTCATTGAAAAAATCTTATTCAAGTATCCTTTTATGCTATTCAAAAATTCAATATCATTTCCAATCAACAATATGTCATCCACATACAATATCAGAAATGCTACAGAGCTCCCACCCACTTTCTTGTAAATACAGGCTTCTCCAAAAGTCTGTATAAAACCATATGCTTTGATCACACTATCAAAGCGTATATTCCAACTCTGAGATGCTTGCACCAGTCCATAAATGGATCGCTGGAGCTTACACACTTTGTTAGCACCTTTTGGATTTACAAAACCTTCTGGTTGCATCATATACAACTCTTCTTTAAGATATCCATTAAGGAATGCAGTTTTGACATCCATTTGCCCAATTTCATAATCATAAAATGCGGCAATTGCTAACATGATTCGAACGGACTTAAGCATCGCTACGGGTGAGAAGATCTCATCATAGTAAACTCCTTAAGTCGAGCTTTATAGACAGTAACATTACTGTCAATGTCAGTCTTCTTCTTGAAGATCCATTTATTCACTATGGCTTGCCGATCATCGGGCAAGTCTACCAAAGTCCACACTTTGTTCTCATACATGGATCCCATCTCAGATTTCATGGCCTCAAGCCATTTGCGGAATCTGGGCTCATCATCGCTTCCTCATAGTTCGTAGGTTCGTCATGGTCAAGTAACATGACTTCCAGAACAGGATTACCATACCACTCTGGTGCTTATCTTACTCTGGTTGACCTATGAGGTTCAATAGTAACTTGATCAGAAGTTTCATGATCATCATCATTAGCTTCCTCACTAATTGGTGTAGGAATCACAGGAACTGATTTCTGTGATGAACTACTTTCCAATGAGGGAGTAGGTATAGTTACCTCATCAAGTTCTACTTTCCTCCCACTCACTTCTTTCGAGAGACACTCCTTCTCTAGAAAGGATCCATTCTTAGCAACAAATATCTTGCCTTCAGATATGTGATAGAAGGTGTACCCAATAGTCTCCTTTGGGTATCCTATGAAGACACATTTCTCCGATTTCGGTTCGAGCTTATCAGGCTGAAGCTTTTTCACATAAGCATCGCAGCCCCAAACTTTAAGAAACGACAACTTGGGTTTCTTGCCAAACCACAGTTCATATGGTGTCATCTCAACGGATTTCGATGGTGCCCTATTTAACGTGAATGCAGCCGTCTCTAAAGCATAACCCCAAAATGATAGCGGTAAATCAGTAAGAGACATCATAGATCGCACCATATCTAATAAAGTGCGGTTATGATGTTTGGAAACACCATTACACTGTGGTGTTCTAGGTGGCGTGAGGTGCGAAACTATTCCACATTGTTTCAAATGAAGACTAAAGTCATAACTCAAATATTCACCTCCATGATCAGATCGTAGAAACTTAATTTTCTTGTTACTATGATTTTCCACTTCACTCTGAAATTCTTTGAACTTTTCAATTGTTTCAGACTTATGTTTCATCAAGTAGACATACCCATATATGCTCAAATCATCTGTGAAGGTCAGAAAATAACGATACCCGCCATGAGCATCAACACTCATCGGACCGCATACATTAGTATGTATTATTTCTAATAAGAACGGAGTCTTAGTCATCTTGCCCATGAGGCATGGTTCGCAAGCATCAAGTGATTCATAATCAAGTGATTCCAAAAGCCCATCAACATGGAGTTTCTTCGTGTGCTTTACACCAATATGACCTAAATGGCAGTGCCACAAATAAGTTGCACTATCATTACTAAACTTATATCTTTTGGCTTCAATACTATGAATATGTGTATCACTACTATCAAGATTTAGTAAAAATAGACCACTCATCAAGGGTGCATGACCATAAAAGATATTACTCATATAACTAGAACAACCATTATTCTCTGATTTAAATGAATAACCGTCTCGCATCAAACAAGATCCAGATGTAATGTTCATGCTTAACACTGGCACCAAATAACAATTATTCAGGTCTAAAACTAATCCCGAAGGTAGATGTAGAGGTAGCGTGCCGTCGACGATCACATCCACTTTGGAACCATTTCCCACGCGCATCGTCACCTCGTCCTTAGCCAATCTTCACTTAATCCATAGCCCCTGTTTCGAGTTGCAAATATTAGCAACAGAACTAGTATCAAATACCCAGGCGCTACTGTGAGCATTAGCAAGGTACACATCAATAACATGTATATCAAATATACCTTTCACTTTGCCCTTCCGCCAAATACTTGGGGCAGTTCCGCTTCCAGTGATCGGACCCTTTGCAGTAGAAGCACTCAGTCTCAGGATTAGGTCCAGACTTGGGCTTCTTCACTTGAGCAGCAACGTGCTTGCCGTTCTTCCTGAAGTTCCCCTTCTTCCCTTTGCCCTTCTTCTTGAAACTGGTGGTCTTGTTGACCATCAACATTTGATGCTCCTTATTGATTTCTACCTCCGCAGCCTTTAGCATCGTGAAGAGCTCGGGAATTGTCTTATCCATCCCTTGCATATTATAGTTCATCATGAAGCTTTTGTAGCTTGGTGGCAGTGATTGAAGAACTCTATCAATGACACTATCAATCGGAAGATTAACTCCCAGCTGAGTCAAGTGATTGTGGTACCCAGACATTCTGAGTATGTGATCACTGACAGACTATTCTCCTCCATTTTGCAGCTGTAGAAATTATTGGAGACTTCATATCTTTCAATCCGGGCATTTGCTTGAAGTATTAACTTCAACTCCTGAAACATCTCATATGCTCCATGACGTTCAAAACATCGTTGAAGTCCTAGTTCTAAGCCGTAAAGCATGGCACACTGAACTATCGAGTACTCATCAGCTTTCCTCTGCCAGGTGTTCATAACATCTGGAGTTGCTCCTGCAGCGGGTTTGGCATCTAGCGGTGCTTCCAGGACGTAATTCTTTTGTGCAACAATGAGGATAATCCTCAAGTTACAGACCCAGTCTGTGTAGTTGCTACCATTCCTCAACTTAGATTTCTCTAGGAACGCATTAAAATTCAATGGAACAACAAAATGGGCCATTTATCTACACAACATAGACATGCAAAATACTATCAGGTACTGAGTTCATGATAAATTAAAGTTCAATTAATCATATTACTTAAGAACTCCCACTTAGATAGACATCCCTCTAATAATCTAAGTGATCACATGATCCATATCAACTAAACCATGTCCGATCATCACATGAGATGGAGTAGTTTTCAACGGCGAACATCAATATGTTGATCATATCTACTATATGATTCATGCTCGATGTTTCGGTCTCAGTGTTCCAAGGCCATATCTGCATATGCTAGGCTCGTCAATTTTAACCCGAGTATTCTGCTTGTGCAAAACTGGCTTACACCCGTTGTATGTGAACGTAGAGCTTATCACACCCAATCATCACGTGGTGTCTCAGCACGACAAACTGTAGCAACGGCGCATACTCAGGGAGAACACTTGTACCTTGAAATTTGGTGAGAGATCATCTAATAATGCTACCGCCGTACTAAGCAAAATAAGATGCATAAAGGATAAATATCACATGCAATCAAAATATCTGACATGATATGTCCATCATCATCTTGTGCCTTTGATATCCATCTCCAAAGCACCGTCATGATCTCCATCATCACCGGCTTGACACCTTGATCTCCATCGTATCATCGTTGTCGTCTCGCCAACTATTACTTCTACGACTATCTCTACCGCTTAGTGATAAAGTAAAGCAATTACATGGCGATTGCATTTCATACAATAAAGCGGCAACCATAAGGCTCCTGCCAGTTGCCGATAACTTTTACAAAACATGATCATCTCATACAACAATTTATATCTCATAACGTCTTAACCATATCACATCACAACATGCCCTGCAAAAACAAGTTAGTCATCCTCTACTTTGTTGTTGCAAGTTTTACGTGGCTGCTACGGGCTTCTAGCAAGAACCGTTCTTACCTACGCATCAAAACCACAATGTGGTATAGTGATTGCTTTTTGATCTTCAGAAAGAACCCTGTTCATTGAATCCGATTCAACTAAAGTTGGAGAAACTGACACCCGCCAACCACCTATGTGCAAAGCACGTCGGTAGAACCAGTCTCATGAACGCGGTCATGTAATGTCGGTCCAGGCCGCTTCATCCAACAATATCGCCGAATCAAGAAACAACTAGTGAGGGCAAGCAGTATGTATATACCCACGCCCACAACTCCTTTGTGTTCTACTCGTGCATATAACATCTATGCATAGACCTGGCTCGGATGCCATTGTTGGGGAATGCAGTATTTCAAAAAATTTCCTTCAATCACGCAAGATCTATCTAGGGATACATAGCAATGAGAGGGGAGAGTGTGTCTACGTACCCTCGTAGACCGAATGCGGAAGCATTGAATAACGCGGTTGATGTAGTCGAACATCTTCACGATCCAACCGATCAAGTACCGAATGCATGACACCTCTGCGATTTGCACACGTTCAACTCGGTGACGTCCCTCGAACTCTAGATCCAGCTGAGGCTGAGGGAGAGTTTGGTCAGCACGGCAGCATGTTGATAGTGATGATGAAGTTACCGACGCAGGGCTTCGCCTAAGAACTACGACAATATGACCGATTTGGAAATCTGTGGAGGGGGGCACCGCACATGGCTAAGATATCAACTTGTGTGTCTATGGGGTGGCCCCTCCCCCGTATATAAAGGAGTGGAGGAGTGGGCCGGCCGGCCTCATAGGGCGCACCCCAAGGGGGGGAGTCCTACTCCTACTAGGAGTAGGTTCCCCCCTTTTCCTTGTCCAACTAGGAGGGGAAGGAAAGGGAAGAGGGGAAGAAGGAAAGGGGGGCCGCCCCCCTCCCCAATTCGGATTGGGATTGGGGGGCGCCCCCCTCCTCTTGGCTGCCTCCTCCTCTCTTCCACTAAAGCCCATGAAGGCCCATTAACCCCCAAGGGGTTCCGATAACCCCCCGATAATCCGGAAAATGCCCGAACCTATCCAAAACCTTTCCGGTGTCTAAACATAACCTTCCAATATATCAAACTTTATGTTTCAACCATTTCGAGACTCCTCGTCATGTCCGTGATCACATCCGGGACTCTGAACAACCTTTGGTACATCAAATCAAATAACTCACAATACATATCATCATTGAATGTTAAGCATGCAGACCCTATGGGTTCGAGAACTATGTAGACATGACCGAGACTCATCTCCGGTAAATAACCAATAGTGGAACCTGGATGCTCATATTGGTTCCTACATATTCTACGAAGATCTTTATCGGTCAAACCGCATAACAACATATGTTGTTCCCTTTGTCATCGGTATGTTAATTACCCAAGATTCGATCGTCGGTATCATCATACCTAGTTCAATCTCGTTTCTGGCAAGTCTCTTTACTCGTTCCGTAATGCAACATCCCACAACCAACTCATTAGTCACATTGCTTGCAAGGCTTATAGTGATGTGCATTACCGAGAGAGCCTAGAGATACCTCTCCGACAATCGGAGTGACAAATCCTAATCTCTATCTATGCTAACTCAACAAACACCATCGGAGACACCTATAGAGCATCTTTATAATCATCCAGTTACGTTGTGATGTTTGATAGCACAATAAGTGTTCCTTCGGTATTCGGGAGTTGCATAATCTCATAGTCATAGGAACATGTATAAGTTATGGAGAAAGCAATAGCAATAAACTAAACGATCATAGTGCTAAGCTAACAGATGGGTCATGTCAATCACATCATTCTCTAATGATGTGATCCTGTTTATCAAATGATAATGCATGTCTATGGTTAGGAAACTTAACCATCTTTGATTAATGAGCTAGTCGAGTAGAGGCATACTAGTGACACTCTGTTTGTCTATGTATTCACACATGTACTAAGTTTCCGGTTAATACAATTCTAGCATGAATAATAAACATTTATCATGATATAAGGAAATATAAATAACAACTTTATTATTGCCTCTAAGGCATATTTCCTTCAAGCCAACTGTAGAGCATGGCCTTTCCGATGTAGCCGATGTGCTCCACCCCAAACTGAGTAACTCAAACACCATCCCAAGTCTACAAGAATTGAAACATATAGAATCCACAATCATGCCTGTAAAAAAGAACAAAAACATTAGTTTGACATAAATATAAAATAACAGTTGAGGAGTATGGGGGAGAAGGGCTACAAGAAATATACCCATTTGGCTGAATTGGGACAACCACATGTTTCAACGTAAAGCCATCAAGTGTAGGAGGATTTAGCGACTCATCAGAACTTGAGCTACCTTCTTTCCATGCATGCTTGATATTTTTAACCACCCTCCTAAAAACCTTGTTCACTTTAGAGCTGCCAGGTTTATTGAGTGAGTTAAGAAATTCGAACCGCCTTTCCTTCACATTCAAGTTAACTACACAATAATGGCCAACTCCATCCCTCGTCTCTGGCGGATCAAATGTTGCAAACATGACCTGTTGGAAGTAAAAATAAATAAAATTATTACAAGAACAAGAAATAGAGCACTATAAAACCAACACACAAAAATGGTTTTGGACACATAAAACATTACTCACCATATTTTTTTATCGACACGTTCATTAGCTTTTGAAGAGAACATCAATTTCACACTCCTGCCTACACTACCACCATTCTAAATACTTGTCTGCTAAAAAAAACCAAACAAGAAACAATGTTGAAGAAAGTAGGTCATCACATGAAAACAGAAAATAAAATCAAACAACAAAAAAAAAGTTCTGCATGCTTACAAAAATATGGTACGGGACAACCATCATCAGAGATCCCTTAAACTTATCTACCAGCAAAGAAACCCCAAAATTTACAAGGCATGTGGTGAGCATACCTTTCTTCCAAAAATATTGACCAACTTCGCCAATGCTAATATCGCCCAACTTAGTTGCAAAAGCAATCATGTCCTTGATTTTTTTTAAAAACTAAAACATAAGATATTACAAAAATAACAAGAACGAAAAAGGGCAAAGACTGCGATTAGAAAATAACATTAACAAAACAATTTACAAATAAGCCATACTTCTTCTTTTTGTCCCTCTAAGCCCTGGTAATAGCAGTGTACAACTTGTTCTATCTTTTGAGAGGAGCTGGATCAATGTTGGACGGTGTCACAACAGGAACTTCCTCATCTGCAATAAAAAAGGAACAAATAAAAGATGAAGTTCACTTATCTAAAATATGAAGTTCAATTATAAGATAAGGAAATGTGCTAGCTAGCAACTATTTTGAAAATCACCAACAAAAAAAAGTTCACTTATCATTAAACATCTGATGTAGCTACCATAGTAATTAAAAAATGAATGAGAAAAACTTGAACTTCACTGTTGGAAACAAATCACTTGCCTTCAGTGTTAGAGTCTTCATGCTGTTGCTCTTCAGAGCTAACCAAAACCGTTTCTCTGCTAGGTTGCGATGAAACCACCACAACCTCATTGGACTGCCCTACTATAACAACATCTGTATTGTCTGGATTTTCAACAGTCCGGACAACCGCAACGTCCTCGGATAACTCAGCTACATGAGGCTCCACACTGAATACATCAGAAACATCATTGGACGCCAGAAAAACAGGAGAACCAGCAACATTATCAGCAGGAATGACATTCTCTAGCGGCTTTTCAATGTCAACATTAGCATCTTCGTGCCGACTAGGGGAAACGACATGGTGGGATTCTTGAGCTACAGAAGGTTATGCACTGTCACACTACAAAAAATACACTTCCGTGATGATACGTGTTTGTCACAGTAGGTCGCTTTTTTTGTCATGCATGTACATCCATGACAAATTTATGACAGAATCAAGATAGTCATACCTGTGTTGTCGTAGAAGTGTTCCATGACATTACCAAAATTATCATCACAGAAGTGTCCACTTCCATGACGATAAATCGCGCGTCACAGAAGTGCTTTCGTCAAGGGTGACCGACACGTGGCATCCACCGTAACGGAACGCGTTAAGCTATCGGGTCAGGTTTTGGATCCGATAACCCGTTAACAACCCCGACCAATGGGAAATTTCCACGTGTAAAATTCTTATTGGCCGGACAAAACACGTGTCAGCTCGTTAGTGGGACAGATAGGCGCCTATGATACGTCGACACGTGGCACGGCCCAACAGAGGCCCATTCCTGTGAAAAGGCCGGCCCATTTGACTTGGTCAAAATGTGGCGGGCCGGCCCATGTAAAGCCTGTTAACGGCCTGTTCGCATATTACCCATTTACAGCCCCCTAACCCAAGGCCCGTTACGCCCTATCCGAGTCCAGTAGTGTCATCTGGGCCATCCAATATGATTCCAGCCTGTTTTCACTTCTGGCCCATGTATGGCCCATGACGTCTTTCGGCCCATATGAGGCCCTATGTAACTCTTGGCCTATTAACGGCCCGTGGTGAAACTGGCCCGTAATGAACAGTGTATCACTTTATACCCATTAACGGCCCGTTATTCCATTGGGTCGTTTCCAGCCCATGTTATCTTTCGGCCTTCTCAGAGCCCATTTATTCTTGGGCTCATTTCCAACACTCGTTTACTTACGGCCCGTTACTGTCATTTTCTGCTAGTGGGCCAAATTCAGCCCGTGGTTACAGTCGGCCCGTTTGTGGTCCGTTAATACGTTGGGCCGTTTTCATAGTGTCATCAAATACGGCCTATTAATGATGGCCCATTACGGTCGGCCCATGAACGGACGATTCCAACTCTAGCCCGTTTACGGCCATAATGCGGCCTGTTATTGGCCCATGTTTGGCCAATCGATCATATGACCCGTATAAGGCCCATTGATGATACGGCCCGTAGAAGGCCCATTGTTTCTACGGCCTATAGAAGGCCTACTGTTTCTATGGCCCGTAGAAGGCCCACTGTTTCTATGGCCCGTAGGAGGCCCAATGTCACTACAGTAAATATTAGCCCATGGTTATTGTGGCCTAGTTTTAAAAAATAGGTTATTGCAGCCACTAGTTAACCGCGGAAAAAGAACTGCAATGACTACAAGCAAACAAATAAACAAGACAACAAGGAAATACATAAGCAAGCAACTAACGCTAGGCTATCACGGCTATTACACATATTACATCCACTGGGCATCAAAGTTTGCCACCAGTGCAAATATAGGGAACAAAGCAGCATATCATATACACTGGCCGTCAAAATTGGCCACCAGTGCAAATAAACGTGGCAGCAAAACAAGAGCATAACTGAAACAACTTCAGAAGAGCTCAAGAAACGTTATCCTAGGTATCCACCATGCTGGCAATAAGCTTAGCAAGCTGATTAGCTTTGTCCTGTTTGGCGCTAAAATCCTCCAACGCTCCAGAAAGTATGCATCTGAATGCTCCAGGGACTTCCGCAGTCCTTCTGCTTCTTGTCATAGCACAGCTGAACGATGTCTTTCAGCTTGTAGTTGAGACTCAAGAAACCGAACTGATTCAGACAGTGAGTTTGAATAGCTTGTGCAAGCGGTAGTGGCCAGTAACTCCAACACTAAACCAAGACAAGATGTGTCACTATCCTGAACCTTATCTGCATTACTTCCTTTACCGTTGCTTAATAAGGACTCTTCCCCAATATTCTGTCAGCATTCTAAAAGAAGAAACAAGCAGACACATAACAAGTTTAGCATGTACTAGTATATGAAACTCATTTCGGTGAACCAGTTCATTAGTAAGGTGGACAGGATTAAACTACCAAGTCTTCTATTGCCAAGTACTAGTACATAATAAAAGCATCAAACAAACATATATCTATGTCCTATGGTAGCAATGGAATCTTAAATTAGAACAGTTGTTCTTCAGGTTTTGGCACTTGTTCTACATGAACGAGTACAGTAAGACGCAAGAATATAATACTTAAAAATAGAAAGTGAGCTCATAGACCTTACCACATTCTTGGTTCGGAACCAATACAGAACAAGGTGTTCCCAGTCATCGTCCAGTAAATGTGTCTCAGGAGAACGTAAGGGAATTTGATGAGTTTCTTTGCCAGTGAAGTACGTTTTCTTCAGGTAATTCCGATACTGCCACCAAGCATTCTTGAAGATAGCAGAGGTATTAGCACAGGTTACCTCATCCTGAGTTTCCAAATCGGTCCTTCTCTATAGAGAAAAATGGGAAAATTTGTTGTATTATAACCATCATGGAGGTAGGATGTATGGGACAAAGCAAAGTAATTGCCATGAATAACATTACTTACACATAACTCCTGGACAAACACCTGCAACTGGCATTTTCCTTCATCTTCAGTATAATATTTCCAAGATGGGAAGATACGCACATACGATTTAACAACATCAAATGCGATAGATGCTAAACTCGACTAGCTGGTTCTGCTTCTTACACCGGAATAGGCGTACTAACTGGTGGAATTGGGGTTCGCCGTGATAGTACTGGCCCTTTGGGCGCTGGAGCTGCCTTACTAACTGCTCTTGTTTGGGAGCTCTGTGGTGGGGATGGTGCTGTGTCAACAGGAACTGGGTTACTATCGGCTGGGGTTGGGGTTAGATTGGGTGAAGCTGGTTCTCTGTCCATCGTAGTAGGGGTACAATCTGCGAGAGTTTGGGTTATGTGTGGTAGGGCTGGTTCTTGTGCATGTACAACCGGGGTGCTATCTCCACCAAGAGGTAGCACTGTTTTATTTGAAGACCGTGTTTTTAGTCCGCTAGATACTGGCATCACCCGCTCCAATTCAAATGGCTGATAAACAGGAAACATAGTTGAATGTACAGACATTGTATGAGAGACAGATGCAATAGATAGTGTGGAAAAAAGAGGGCATGAAATAGTTGACATGTATATTGTTTAACTAAAACGGATAGCATGACATAATTTCACATATATGATGTCTATCTAAACTAGATAGCATAGCATAACATAATTCAAAGATATGATGAATAACTAAACATGATCGCATGACATAATTCACCTACATGTTATCTAAGTAATCAGGATCACATCATTTAATTCACATATGTGATTTATATGCTAAACAGAGGGCATTCGATATGATGTCTGAACTAAGAACATGGTGTTGAATATTGTGTGTATGATGTCTAAACTATGCAATGCAAGACACTGTATGCATGATATGAGCAGTATAACCGTGGTAAGTTAGAGCATACACCTCAGTGAGGGAATAGGACCGGTCATCTGTCTCTGAATCCATCTCTGAGGAGCTATCGGGACCCAACAAGAGATCTTCTTCGACAGGTAGCACTATCTGCTCTGAAGGCCTTGTTTTCACTCCAGATTTTTCCATCTCCCACCCAAATGGCTGATTCATAGGAAGAGTAGTTTAATGTACAAACATTGTCGACAAATGGAAATGTAATGAAGAAAAGGATGGGCAAGATATCATTCAAATATATGATGCCTGGTTAAACAGGATGGCATTGCACATTTCACATATATTATGGCTGGCTAAAAAGACATGAGACTGCATAATTCCCATATATGATATAGAAACTAAACAGGTGGCATTACAGAACATGTCTAAGCTAAGCAGATGACATATATGATGTCAAAAGTAGGCACTGCAAGGCAACATATGCATGATATGACTAACATGCCAAGGTAGAGCAAACACCTTGGGGGGTAAATAGGAGTAGTCAGCGGCATCCGAATCCGCCTCAGAACAGATATCTTCCTCTGGATTACAATCTGGAGAGGGGTGGGGAGGGTTTGCCATTGAACCCACCATGGAGCGATGTCTGCATGACATTGTGTTGCCGCGCAAAACTCTTCTCTTTTTCTCTACATGTTCAGCATGACTGTGTACAGTATCTGACATGCATACAAAAAATATGGTGAGATTATGTAAGGAGAGCATGCATAAATTTAGAGTGATGGTAACAACCAGTGGATCAATGTTTTTCCGTTGAACCAAAATAGCCCTAATGGATCGACGTGAATGTATAGTAATAAGTGATGCGACAAGTGTACAACCTCTTTGCTGTAGCTGTGTCGACCTCAGCATCATTGGGTTGGTCGCTGAAGCAGTTGAGGCAGAGGTGGCTGTCGGGGGTGTGGAGGAAGATCTGAGGAATCTGTAGACGGTGTCCAGGGCACTGCTCTGTTGTGATGGATCGTTCTGTCGTTGGAGCAGCTCCGGTGAGCCGTAAGACATCAAGGCTGAAGCAACACAAGACATACATCGTCAATCTCAAGTGGGATTCTAATAGCATCTCCAATAGATGATGTAAAATGGATGTAAAATTAACATCACCAAAAATCACCTGACTACAACAGATGAGGTAAAAACTGTTGACTCTGAACTTAACTGTCGAAACTGAAATTTACTATGGAATCTGAATGCTACTGTCGAAACTGAACGCAATGGTAGCAAAGAGGCACTTGACATGTAGTTTAGGGAGGACCTGCAGTTCATCTTCAACCTGCACCCCCCTGAGCCACCAGCCACCACCGGCCGAACCGCTGGCCCCAGCGCCGCCTCGCCGCTCCAAAACAACTCGCCACCGCCGCCCCGGCCAGCCCTCTAGGCCCCCCGCCCCCCCCCTGAACCCTAAGATAATAGTGGGGGACCTCTCCGGCGAGCCCCTGTCCCCGCTGCGGGTGGTTCTTCCTTAACTCCGGCGAGCCCCCCAACCCCTGAAAATCGACTGATCCAAAAGTCGATTCAGTCGACTGAAGTGTGGCTTAATCGGAGCAGAGCAGCAGCACAAGCGAGAGGGAGAGCAGCAGCAGCAGCTGGGCGAGCGAGCGATCGAGCGAGAGCCGGAGCAGCAGCTGCAGATTCGGCTGGTATGGCCACCGCGGCCGAAGGGGCCTCGCACTAGGGGAGAGCCACCGTGGAGATGTCGCCCGCGGCACCGGCTTCAAGGTAGCCGCTCCATGGGGGTGCGGGATGGAGCACCGCCGGTGCCGGGAGGTCAAGTTAAGGAGAAGGTGCGATGCGATGAGTGTACAACCTCTTTGGTGGCGCCGAGTAGGCCTCGGCTTCGTCCGAGGAGTCGGTGAGGATGCTGCAGTTCCGGTGGAGCAGGTTAAGGCGGTGCTTTGGGGATGGAGCAGCCATGATAGACGAGGCGATCGTCGGAGCAGCTCCTTGGAGGTGGAGGACGGGGTGGCTGAACCGGCAGGACGGCGAGATGGACGACGGATCCTCATCCGAGGAGGTGGACGAGGGACGTCGAGCTGTTGCGGTGGACGACATCGTCGGGGAAGAGGCTCCGGCTGGGCAGCGGTGACGTGGAAGACGAAGGAGGGTGGGGTTTCGCGGCTGGAGCGGAGAGGTTATGGCGGCCTGGGATTTCGAATGGCGAAAAGGGGGCAATGGGAGGGGGTGAAGCATGACTTAGGAACGCGCTTGTCCAGAATGTAGGGTGTGTTACAAAAGTACCCCCACCGATTTGAACTAGAGGCCCTTTCGGCTCAGGGTTAGAAGGGGGATTTCACGTGTCGGGATTTGGCAGCTGGAGGGAGTTTTCGCGCGTGTTGTAATTTCGAGATAGCAAGGCGCGGGTTGTGAAGGCGCCCGTTTTGGGAGCACGATATCTGAATTTTCAGGATATAACAAGACGCGAGTTGAATTTTAGGGACAAGCCTAACGTGTAGTAATATTGTACTTGTACGTACCAAATCAATTCGCACTTCCCTCAACCAAAAAGAAAACGAAAAAAATAAAACTATTCACACCACATAAAGAGAGAGTCTTGCCCCGTTTTACTATACAAACGCTATTCAAAGCTACTCCCTCCTTCCATCTATATAGGGCCTAATGCGTTTTTCGATGCTAACTTTGACCAAATATTAGAGCAATGATATATGACATGCAACTTACACAAAGCACACCGTTAAATTCGTCTGTGAAAGGTTCTTTCAATGATATAATTTTCACATTGTGCATGTCATGTACTGTTAATCTTGTCAATAGTCAAAGGCGGTCTTAAAAATCTCATTACACCCTATATAGATGGAAGGAGGGAGTATGAATCCATGTTATGTCCGATTAAATTTTTTCGCTTGCTGTATAATGCATGTAACCTACTCATACCAACATTTTAGTGCATTCCAAATGTCTATACTACCGCTGCAATTCGAACTAAATTTGAATTCGTTTCTCTATTTAAATAAGAATCTACAATCATGATTGTTGCCAACTTCAACCATCATAGTTTCCTTGCTATCCGCCAGATATAAATCAGACGGCCTATAATGTAGGATGGCAGGCACACCATCATCAACAACTCCGTTTTTTATAAGAGTAGAGATAAAATATATTAAATGCAGTATACCATGTTAATAACTACACCATGTGTATCACCGTTATATATATTCACACATCCGTCGGTTTGAAACACTATGATAAATTCTTCAAATATTCGAATTTGCTTTTTATAATGAAGTATATATGATCTCTATTCGTCTTTTACACCCACACAACCCTCTTATGTTTGTAGCTAGTGCTAACTTTCTCTTGTGCATGCACACGCCCGCATCCCTCTCACCCTCCCTCGGCATTCTCTAGCTCCATCGCGCAAATTTGTCTTTTCACTTTAGGTCGTTCACCCACGGTGTGTGTAGGCCCCCCAGCTCCTTCTTTACGGCACACATCGATCGATATGCCTCTCTAGCCCGGTGTGCCTAGCACAAACACAAGCTTCCCCTCCTCTCTTGTCACCGTCCATGCCTCACTCCCACCACTCTTTTCATCGTTCTCGTACTCGCACACTCCTCCCCCTCGATATAGTATGCCTCTCGTACCACCTCCTACATGCATCCCTCTCTCTCTATCCTTCTCCTCGTGCCTCATTTGCTTCTAACACATACATGCATGTATACCGATCGATCTCCCAACATATACCTAGATCGACTTTAACTACCCCCCCATCAATCGACGTACCTCACAAGTTATGTCTCTCCTTTCTCTTACAAAGGGCGATTGATCTTCCTATGTAGTTACATCTGCTTACCACAGCCACATCGTCCCCCCTCATCATTCGTGCATGCCTCCTGACCCGTCTCTCACACGCACGTGCACAGACAAAAAGCAGCCATCTCCTCTCTTATTGATATTGCGAGCGTGCCCTCCGTTTGTCTAGCAAGCCTATCCCACCATTTGTTAGAAGCAACTCCACTACCACCCCCTCCAACACTCTAGCTCCTTCTCTCTCCCAACCTTATTCATCTCCTGCACATATGCATGGATGCCGATCGATCTCCCTTAATACATGAGGCAGATCGATCTCCTTAATACATGAGGTAGGCCTCTCTCCTCCTCCACACATATACCAGCCATTGTACCTCTATAGTTAATTGGGCCTCCCTCTTCCCCCACCACACATCGATAGTCGAGCGCTGCAGGTAGGTATCCATGCCACAAAGACAAACTGCACATGTCCCATCTCACGTTCCAGTAGGCCAGCCACTCTATATCTTTGACGTGGGCACACACAAATTCGATGGCACTCTTTATCGATCGCGCGCGCGCACACACACACACACATCATCCCTCTCTTCGATTCTATGGACACCTCAAGCCGATGATACCTCCACTCTCTTCTTGTGGATCGCCCCCTCTATATATATGTTATATCCAGGACTCTATTTCACACACATTGCATATGTTAAATTTTTTGATTGACCCCCCCCCCACAAAAAAAACTCTCAAGAACCCACACACTATATCTCTCTAGGTTTGTATCTCTCTCACACAACCCCACGTAGGTGGTGTACGTATACAAGAAGAGAATAGGTGCACCGTGCACGTACTCACGCTTCGTGCCCAGCCACACCCGCGCGGGTACACCGTGGAGCTCATTTCTTTACGAAATGGCAGCCCACATGCTAATTTGAACGCCTGTAGCGGTTGTTTACCTAGGGAGGTCGTGTACCACGCGTGCACGAAACAAAGTTCGACTTGACACGTTGCCGCGTTATTTTCAAATAAAGTTATAGCGCTCAATGGCACGTACATAGAACATAAAACGATTTTTATGGAGGAAAAGGTAGTCCGCTCTTCAGAGTATCTCACACAAGGCTCCGGTGGCCTCTCTATCTCTCTCACCGTTGGTTACTGATCCGGCCGCATCCCGTCCGCCGGGGGAAAGGGAGTGCGGTGGCCTCTCTCTCTCTCTCACCGTTGGTCATTGATCCGGCCGCATCCCGTCCGTCGGGGGAAAGGGAGTGCGGTGGCCTCTCTCTCTCACCGTTGGTCACTGATCCGGCTGCATCCCGTCCGCCGGGGGAAAGGGAGGAAGTGCATCATTTCTCCGTTCGACGGCGCTGAGGCAGCACGTCCCGATCTATGGTACATGCCATTCTCTCTGACCAAGCTCCGGCGCGGCAGGGCCTACGCCACCTACTCGCAGATTCCGCCCGCCGCCGCTCACCTAGTTACATCCTGACGACCTCCAGGTATCCCCTCCGGCCTTGCTCCACTGCCCATTTTCCCACGTCGCTGCATGTGGATCTTCCATAGTTCTTTGCCCAAAACGTAGCTCGTCCGGCGTACTTTCCATATTGCATTCTCGTCCTCACACCGTTTTAGAAAAACACAACCGTGTTGTTATCTTCCCTTAGGACAAGGAATATGCTTCTTTTTTGTCGTCGCATGTGTCATCAACTGTTATTGGCCAGTAATTGTTTCCTTTCTACCTCTTTTTTGCAAACAGGGCTATCCATTTCACGTCGTTGCTATTGCGACCTTTTGGTGAACTGCACAAACCACTTTTTCTTAAGAGTGTTTTGTGCAGTTGTACTAAAATGTCACACGGGCAACGTCTCTACATTTCAGTGCGACTACACAAAGGGATATTGGTTTTGCTCTATCCTCCTCATCCAACTCCGAGCCTAATCTTCTCCAACTAGTTAGTCTTAAGAGAGACTGCAAAGGTGATCGACTTCTATTTGTGTGTTTATTGTATCATCAACAGTCCTCTATTATCGTAATCACACTTGATATATTTGGAATAGGGACGCTCAGCTCTATTTTAGTGGAACTGCACAAAATGATCGGAATGTCGCATGCTCCAGACAACTACTTTTTTTCCCAACATGCCTTGTTGATTTAGACAGAGCTGGGGGGACGTTGCTGCCAATGAAAGCATGGATCAATTTTAATTTAACACCTTCTCACAACTTTGTCTTCAGTTGTGATGTAATTATTAGCTTTGATCTGCTAATAATTGACATGCATTAGCAAGGAAGTTAGTTTTTTATTGTTTCCGAAAGAGCATCGATGGCAAGACACGCGAAACAAAAGCTGAAAGCTCACACCATTGTACAATTTCATGTCGCTGGAAAATTATTTGTATAGTATGTCAATTATGTAAACAAATGATGGAAGCTTGATAGCATTGCCAGAAGCCTCTTCATCATCTGGGTCCATGTGCCATGCACAAAAATATACTCCCTCGTTCCTAAATATTTGTCTTTTTGCAAATTTCAAACGGGCATATTTTAGAGTGTAGATTCACTCATTTTGCTTCTTATGTGTACTCCCTCCGTTCCTAAATATTCTATTCGTCTTAACAGATATTTCAACAAGTGACTACATACGGAGCAAAATGAGTGAATCTACACTCTAAAATATGTCTATACACATCTGTATGTGCCATTCCATTTGAAATCTCTAAAAAGACAAATATTTGAGTAGTCACTCGTTGAAATCTCTAGAAAGACAAATACTCCGGAGTATATTTAAGAACCGAGGGGGTAGTGCACAACCGCATGGGAGACTCAGCCCGGTCGTTGCGCCGCATTAATAGTGAGTAATGAGCAGTCAAATCATAAGCCCCACCTTTCCCACTGTAAGTTGCTCTGAAGAAGCAACCATCAATACACTATTCTTTGAATCTGCTCATACTACTCCATCCATCACTGTTTATACAACACGCTTCAGAAAAAAGAAAAAAAATCTGTGGGACCAAGGCGACTAGCGATCGGCATGAAAAATAGCATTGGTAGTTATACCACGGCGTCTATTACTAGAGGGAATAATGCGTACACACATGCATGCAGTGCTTCCACCCCAGGTACACACATGCATGCACTCCGTAGTAGTACAGTACATGGAGAGAAAATTGTGGACTTGATTGCGGTTACCACGCCCTAATTAATTAAGCATTAAACCAAACGCGTCTAAAGTCTCTCTGGTGGTGGAAATGCATTGAGAGAAATGCATCATAATGAAACGCGCCCTGTAAACTATGACGGAGGGTGGAGTAGTATGAAGGTGCAGAACCAAGTACGCGTACTACTGCGCTTGGCTCTTCGCCCCTTCGTGAAGTCGAACAATGATGGTACTCCGCATGTTGGGTACTACAGTGTAGGACTTTGCCTCTGACAATCTGACACCGAATGGACTGATGCATGTCCACCGAGGGTAGGTTGCATTAGTCAAAAGGCGTAAGTGAGCTTCACCTTGTCCTGCAAGCTTCTCCTCGTTCTGCGAGTTGACGGCACACACCAAAAAGTAGTGCTAGTCCATACTCCCTCCTTTCCGGTTAATATGGCTTAATCTTTTTTGCGGGTAAATGAGAGAGCTTTATTCATATATAAGCATTCTTAGGACGATCAGCCAAGACACTGGTCACTAGGAAACGAGGTACCCCGCAAAAAAAGAAGTAGGAAGCGAGGTGTTTCATCAAGCCAGCTCTCGGCCACATTCAAAGTGCAGCAAGCACAGTTCGCACGAAGATGCGCCGCAAGGTTTGCTGACCTGTTTACATGCTGAATAACAAAAAAGAGGAAATATTACTAAGCGCTACTATTTGTAACAGGATATGAGCCAGAATTAAGCGAGAATTGTGGCAAGTGTTCCATGCAATCAACTTCCATTATCACATGCGAGAACCCTCGAAGAGAACCAAATGTGTTGAAGATTGCTTTATCACATTTTAAAATTATAATAAGAGTGCATACGCTCCATCCAGTTCCTAGTACTAGTATAGTACGTACCTTTATGGACTATAGTAGTAGTACTAGTAAACTTTGCACTTGGCTGTTCGGGAAGTCGAACAATAATAGCACTAGTAGTATAGTGTATGCTTCTGGCAATCTGACACCGAATTAACTGTTCCACGTCCACCGCCTGAGCGAGGGAGAGCTTGCATTAGTCAAAAGTTTCTCCTTGTCCTGCGAGCCACCGCGTGCAAGCTTCTCCTGTCCTGCAACCTTCTCCTCGTTCGGCAAGTTGACGAGACACAACAAAGTAATGCTAGTCCATGCTGCCTCCTCTCCGGTTAATATGGCTTAATTTCAAACGAGATAAATACACTGTCTGTCACTGTATATTTGTAAAAATACAGTCAGTGGACTTCATAATACGCTCATTGAGCTCAATATATATATTTTCCAGTGTTCATACGGTCACTAGCTCACCCTGACTGAGTATGTGTGTGCATGCACGTGTAGGTTGAGCACTTGAGTGTGACTGTGTGTGTTCGGACGTGCATGCATTAGGGCGTCGCGCGCGTTTTTGTGTCCATGTGTATGTGTGACTGTTGTATACACGTAGGGGGAGTATGTGTAGGGGCCACTAAGGAGCAGTCAAATCACACAGTAAGTTAGTCGGAAGAAGCAACCATCATTTCACTCTTGAATGACACGTACGCAATATAAAATGGTTGATATGGAGATAAAAAGAAAACCACTATATATACACTAGCAAGAGCCTAAGCTACAAGCCTGCTTGCTTAGGTTGCTCTATTCACAAGCATAGAACGACGGGCCTGATCCCGCAGCTGGGGGAAGGGAACAATGTTCTGCGTAGACACGGTCGACATCGGCGAGGGAGAAAACCCACAGTCGGTGCGTCCCAATCGGGGGTCATCGCAGTATGGGCCGATGCCGCGTCCCAACCGCCCTTCTAGCTACAGCCCGACGTCCCAGGTAGTCCATCTTCCTTTTGGAGCCAGCTTGCTCCACTGCCGTAGCTCCATCTCCATGTTGATCTTTCTCTACTTCTACCGGCTTCTATTTGTGATGAGTTTATGTCTCATGAACTTGTGCCAGTACTATTATTCTAATCACACCTCTTCAATATCTTTGCCATCAGGGATGCTCAGGTCGATTTTAGTGGAACTGCACAAAAGCATCGTATGATCCGAGGGTGCCAGCTGTCTTTCCTTCCCGGCATGGAAAGTGCTATGGAACAAGAGGTACCAGAAGGTGGAGAACCAAAGAGTGCTGCTTCTATTGTTGCTGACATTCTCACTAAAGAATCTCCCTCTAGCACATTCCTTCGACAGGTTCTACCTGGCCAGGAAATTAAATCATGTTTAGGGTTTAGGGTTTAAGTCGTAGTGACCCCATCAGTAGTTTTTCTATCGTACACGCTCTCACAACTTTTTTCTTTAGTTGTGAAGTAAATATTGGCTATAATCTGTGAATCATTGAGATGCATCAGCATGCGTGTTAGTTTTCCTTTGTATTTGATGGAATGTTGTAATGGGGCAACCTTGGAATAGGAATGAAAATGGAGTGGAAAAGTTTCCGTTTTTCCAGAGAAAAAATGGAAACAAAGAGAAACCAACGTTTCGTTTCGTTGGATCGCGCCATCGAGCAAAACCAACGTTTAAATCACGTATGTCGTGTTTGTGTCTCACCCTCCTCCACGGCTCGACCCCACACGGTCGCTCAGCATGCCACTCACCGCAAACCGAGTAGTATACCATAACTTTCCCGCCTGCTTGTCGATGGATCGCGCCATGGAGTACTAGCACTACTAGAGGAGATTCACGAGTTGGGGGAGGATAGCTAGCTGTAGCACGGACTCCCAAGAACTTACTACTAGAAGAGATCGCACATGTTGTAGCCGGCTATTCCGACCTTTGAACGTGGAGCAGCCGCGTGCACCCGGAAGCGGCGCAGGCGACGCTCTCTTGGCCGACGCGCCACAATCAATGCTGGCGCCAGTGAGAGGTCGCGTCCGCTCTGGCCGGGCATGAATGCGGCACTGACTGTTTCGGGCGGGAAGCACGCGCGGGTGATGAAGAGGGTTCGGGTTGGTCAGGACCAGCCGTGGCAGCGGTCCGGATGTGCGCAAACAAGAGATGATGTACGTTAATATTGCTGCGTATATAATTAACAACGTAAATAATGTGCCAGTTGGACAAATATGATTGGAGATGGAGATGGAAATGGAATTTTACGTAAACACGGATATGCATGTCTATGTCTATGTGTGTGTGCGCGACGACTCTCGTGACCTGGAAGCGGGGGCGTGTTTTTGATCGAGTTTTCTTTCTTGGTACGTTAGAAAATCGTTTGCTCAATTCACATCTAGATGTTATTTAAGGATATCACATCTAATCTCCCACAAGTATATAATGTAGCAACAAGAAACAAAAAAAACTAGGAAAAGACCACAAACAGAGTGGACATCAACTTATATGTGACATAACTATGTCACATCTAGATGTGTCCTAGACAGACCCTTAAAAAATTGTCCGCCAGTTTTCGTTTATTTTTTCCGGGAACGCGCGTATTCTATTTAAAACCACTGCTATGGAGAGATTTTTTACTCCATTATAACCTCTTGTTTGATAGAGTTTCTCGCGTCTCGCTCTCTCACCCTCTCCATATCAAAACAAGATGACAGTGTCCACTCTATCTCTCTCCTCACCGGTGGTCACAGATCCGGCCGAATCCCGTCCGCTGCGGGAGGTGAGGAGGTGCAGTGTTGACGTTGTCGCCGTCGGCGACGGAGCAAGCCGATGCGCACCATCCTCTCGGAGCTGGCGCGGACGAAGATCCTCCGCGCCCTTATTCGCTGCCGTCGTGTGGGCAGATCCCGCCCTCCCGCCTAACCGACATCTCGCCCACCTGAGGTATAACTTGTTGTACTGGTCCAGCTCCCCAGGTCGCTGCGTGCGGGTTTTCTTCTGTGCGACTACTCCCCAGCTCCCCATGCATAGTAGCTAGGGTTCGTCGGCTGGTCCAACATCACCTACTTGTACTATTATAGAGGAAATGCCACTCAAAAAATTGTCCTGATTTATGCCTCGGTGGAGGTATACATGTTGTTTCGACAAAAAGTACATGGTGGTTGTGCGGTCATTGTCCATATGGTGGTAGTACTATCACTGGTTAAATGAAGAAATGCTTTTTTTCTCGGGTATCCTGGTTTAGTTCCCATCAAGATAATTATGATGCTTCTGTTTGTTGGTGTACTTTTCATTAATTCTTATTGACAATTGAGATGTCGTTGCTAACCCTTTTTTATATTTTTGGAAACAACGATGCGTGTCTCCATACGCGGGCATGTCTTCCTCAATTTTAGTGGAACTGCACAAAATTGGATGACCATTGTTGTTCCGCCTCACTGTCCTCTGCCACGTGGTTCTTCCTTCCTCGAGATTGATTACTGAGAAGAAACAGACCACAGTGAGGATTTGTCGAACTTCTTAGGTGCCTCACCCAAACTTGATGCCAAACGGATGATGCATCACCACGATGACCTATCAATGCTCATGGTTGCGCCTCATGGTTGCGTCGGCTGGTGAAGTTGATCGATTCTCGACGAAAAACAAGTTGTCTTCCATCAGTGCTCTTTGCTTGTTACGCACAAAGATGATATCCTTCGTCAGTTCACCTTGGTTGCGTTGGATACGCAGTCATCTTTCACATTGGTGCAATTTTTGCTAGGATTTTACGACAGGTGGGCCCAAAATGTGGCTGCCTCACCTGTCATACAACCAAAAGAAGGTGCAGTGAAGGCACCGGAGCTCAGTCTGTACTACAGTAGTATATATATAAGCGGGAGTCTCAGCGCTTGTTTGCTAGGGTTTGCACTCTCCACACGCTCGCCGCACTACATATATGTTACATGCTGGAGTCTCAGCGTTCATTTTCTAGGGTTTGCTATATTCAGTCTCTCACCCTCTCTTCACCAGATCTAAACAAGACTGCGTTGGCCTCTTGTCTCTCTCTCCCCCCTCACAGCTGGTGAAGGAGGCATCCGTATCCCGTCGCACCGGGAAGGGGAGGAGGTGCATCATTCACTCTATCGCCTTCGGCGAGGGAGGCAATCCACTGCCGGCTGCGCTGTTCTCTTTCACCCAGCGCCTGTGCGGGAGGGCCACTGACCCCTTCTTTCTCGCTGTCGTACGTAGTGTGGGCAGATCCGGCCTCCCGCCGCACGCCTTGCCACATCCCAACGACCCTAAGCTATAAGTTTCTTTGAAACCGTCGTTGCTCTGGCTGCATGTGGATCTTTTTTTATCTATAGTAAAATCTAGGTCTTGGTTCAAAGAGGAAAGAAGGGTGCGGTGGGCTGGAACAAGAATCTAGGACGTGGTTCAATGAGGAAAGGAGGGGCGGAAAGTAGTATAGACTGGCTATCCAGCCGCTTTGTTGGTCGAAAAGGGAAAAAGGGGGTAACCCAGTACACACATCTGTAAGGAACTGATCTCTTTGTTGAAAAGGGAAAGAAACTGGGGGGTCGGGTAGTTTGTGCATGACTAGATTTGCTGCCCTGACATAGGAAGAAGGTTCAAAGAGAACAAATATGGGACCAGCGCATATATGTTGCTTGGCTACATACTCTCCATCACCCATTTATACGTGTGGACGCACATGGTGCTGGCATGTCCCATGCAGCTATTTTGTTGTTGTTAATCTCAGAATTAACTACTGATCTGTTTTCAAAGAATTTCTCTGTTAATATGAATCAATGCGACCGTTTTAGAAATGCTACTGTCCTATACTTTGTTTTTCATCAAGATAAGGTAGATGCTTCTTTTTGTGGCCGCATGTTTCATCCTCCTTTATTGGCCAGTAATTGTTTTCTTTTTTGCCTCTTAAAACAGGGATATCTATTCAACTTGTTGCTATAGAAAACTTAAATGTCACACCGGCAACTTTGCTTGATTTCAGTGCAACTGCACAAAACTTGATTGGATTTCCTATTCGTGTTGGTAGATTCGTATTCTATGTTGGTCGTCTCATGAAAGGTCAGTACATGCCTTCATCCACATGATTGTGCAGTGTGCTTTGAGATGTTGTGCTACTTGTATTGGTACTGTTTTAAATAAATGATGAATTGAAGCTATTGTATTGCTATCTTTTCCCATTAAGTAGTGAACAAAAATGGGACCAAGCCAGACATGATGCTTGTTGCTTTGTTACAACAAATTCAGCATCACCCCCTTTATAAGCCAGTAATTGATGCCACTCTCAGAATTAACTACTGAATCTTATTTCAAAACTGCAACACTTGTTAGGGATTGGCGGGATTACCATTTTTGTGGCCGCATGTTTCATCCTCCTTTATTAGCCAGTAATTGATTCCTTTTTTGCCTCTGTTTATACAGGGATATCTATTCAACTTGTTGCTATTGTGACATTTTGCTTCGCTTAGTGAAACACTTTGCTTGATTTAAGTGCAACTTCACAAAACGAGATTGGATTTCCTATTCGTGTTGGCAGATTCATAAGTGATCTTGTGCGCGTCATGACAGGTTGGTACTTGCCTTCATCCACATGATCGTGCAGTGTGTTTTGAGATGCTGTGCTACTTGTATTGGTACTGTTTTAAATAAATTATGAATTGAAGCTATTGTATTGATGTCTTTTCCCATTAAGTAGTGAACAAAAATGGGACCAACCCAGACATGATGCTTGTTGCTTTGTTACAACAAATTCAGCATCACCCCCTTTATGATCTTTGTCGTTCTTTATACATGTTGAAACGAGGCATTGTTAAGATAATGTCTCAGTCAATATGAATGAATCACACTGATGGAGAATTGCTACTCTCCTGCTTTGTTTCCCATCAAGATAATGTAGATCAGTAGATGCTTTTCTTCTGGGAGTACAAGTCATTGCTACGTCTTGAGCTTGCGTTGGTTTTCCCCGAAGAGGAAGGGATGATGCAGCAGAGTAGCGTAAGTATTTCCCTCAGTTTTTGAGAACCAAGGTATCAATCCAGTAGGAGCCCACGCTCAAGTCCCTCGTACCTGCACAAAGCGATAGCAACTCGCAACCAACGCGATTAGGGGTTGTCAATCCCTTCACGGTCACTTACGAGAGTGAGATCTGATAGATATAATATTTTTGGTATTTTTGGTATAAATATGCAAAGTAAAAAGTAAAAGCAAAATAAAAAGCAAAGCAAGATTAAAGTAATGGAGATTGATATGTTGAGAATAGACCCGGGGGCCATAGGTTTCACTAGTGGCTTCTCTCAAGAGCATAAGTATTCTACGGTGGGTGAAAAAATTACTGTTGAGCAATTGACAGAATTGAGCATAGTTATGAGAATATCTAGGCATGATCATGTATATAGGCATCACGTCCGTGACAAGTAGATTGAAACGATTCTGCATCTACTACTATTACTCCACTCATCGACCGCTATCCAGCATGCATCTAGAGTATTAAGTTAAAAACAGAGTAACGCCTTAAGCAAGATGACATGATGTAGAGAGATAAATTCATGCAATATGAAATAAACCCCATCTTGTTATCCTTGATGGCAACGATACAATACGTGCCTTGCTGCCCCTTCTGTCACTGGGTAAGGACACCGCAAGATCGCACCCAAAGCTAAGCACTTCTCCCATGGCAAGAACTACCAATCTAGTTGGCCAAACCAAACGGATAATTCGAAGAGACTTGCAAAGATAACCAATCATACATAAAAGAATTCAGAGAAGATTCAAATATTATTCATAGATAGACTTGATCATAAACCCACAATTCATCTCTCAACAAACACACCGCAAAAAGAAGGTTACATCAAATAGATCTCCACAAGAGAGGGGGAGAACTTTGTATTGAGATTCAAAGAGAGAGAATAAGCCATCTAGCTACTAACTATGGACCCGAAGGTCTGAGGTAAACTACTCACACTTCATCGGAGGGGCTAGGATGATGTAGAAGCCCTCCGTGATGACGGCCCTCTTCCGACGGAGCTCCGGAACAGGCCCCAAGATGGGATCTCGTGGATACAGAAAGTTGCGGCGGTGGAATTAGGTTTTTGGCTCCTGTTCTGATCGTTTGGGGGTATGTGTGTATATATAGGAGGAAGAAGTACACTGGAGGAGCAACAAGGGGCCCACAAGGCAGGGGCGCGCCCTGGGGGGGCGCCCCCCACCCTCGTGACCGCCTCTTTTGTTCCTTGGAGCAGGGTCCAAGTCTCCTGGATCACGTTCGGTGAGAAAATCACGTTGCCGAAGATTTTATTCCGTTTGGACTCCGTTTGATATTCCGTTTCTTCGAAACACTGAAATAGGCAAAAAAAACAGCAATTCTGGGCTGGGCCTCTGGTTAATAGGTTAGTCCCAAAAATAATATTAAAGTGGAAAATAAAGCACAATATAGTCTAAAACAGTAGATAATATAGAATGGAGCAATCAAAATTTATAGATACGTTGGAGATGTATCAGGCATCCCCAAGCTTAATTCCTGCTCGTCCTCGAGTAGGTAAATGATAAAAAGAGAATTTTTGATGCGGAGTGCTACTTGGCATAATTTCAATGTAAATCTTCTTAATTGTGGTATGAATATTCAGATTAGAAAGATTCAAGACAAAAGTTTATATTGACATAAAAAAATACTTCAAGCATACTAACAAAGCAATTATGTCTTCTCAAAATAACATGGCCAAAGAAAGTTATCCCTACAAAATCATATAGTCTGGCTATGCTCCATCTTCACCACACAAAGTATTTAAATCATGCACAACCCCAGTGACAAGCCAAGCAATTGTTTCACACTCTAACTTTTTCAGAACTTTTTCAATCTTCACGCAATACATGAGCGTGAGCCATGGATATAGCACTATAGGTGGAATAGAATGGTGGTTGTGGAGAAGACAAAAAGGAGGGGAAGATAGTCTCACATCAACTAGGCGTATCAACGGGCTATGGAGATGCCCATCAATAGATATCAATGTGAGTGAGTAGGGATTGCCATGCAACAGATGCACTAGAGTTATAAATGTATGAAAGTTCAACAAAATAAACTAAGTGGGTGTGCATCCAACTTGCTTGCTCACGAAGACCTAGGGCAATTTTTGAGGAAGCTCATCATTGGAATATACAAGCCAAGTTCTATAATGTCAAATTCCCACTAGTATATGAAAGTGACAACATATGAGACTCTCTATATGAAGAACATGGTGCTACTTTGAAGCAAAATATATGAGACTCGCTATATCATGGTGCTACTTTGAAGCACAAGTGTGGAAAAAGGATAGTAGCATTGCCCCTTTTTATTTATTTTCTCTTTTTTTGGCCTTCTTTTTTTCTTTGGCCTTTCTCTTTTTTTATTGGGACAATGCTCTATTGAATGATGATCATCACACTTCTATTTGTTTACAACTCAATGATTACAACTCAATTCTAAAACAAAGTATGACTCTATATGGATGCCTCCGGCGGTGTACCGGGATATGCAATGAATCAAGAGTGACAAGTATGAAGAAATTATGAACGGTGGCTTTGCCACAAATACTATGTCAACTACATGATCATGCTAAGCAATATGACAATGATGAATGTGTCATGATGAACTAGATGGTGGAAAGTTGCATGGCAATATATCTCGGAATGGCTATGGAAATGACATAATAGGTAGGTATGGTGGCTGTTTTGAGGAAGGTATATGGTAGGTGTATGATACCGGCGAAAAGTGCGCGGTATTAGAGAGGCTAGCAAAGGTGGAAGGGTGAGAGTGCGTATAATCCATGGACTCAACATTAGTCATAAAGAACTCATATAGTTATTGCAAAAATCTAGAAGTTATCAAAGCAAAGTATTACGCGCATGCTCCTAGGGGGATAGATTGGTAGGAAAAGACCATCGCTCGTCCCCGATCGCCACTCATAAGGAAGACAATCAATAAACAAATCATGCTCCGACTTTGTTACATAACGGTTCACCATACATGCATGCTACGGGAATCACAAACTCTAACACACATATTCTTTAAATTCACAACTACTCAACTAGCATGACTTTAATATTATCACCTCCATATCTCAAAACAATTATCATGCTTCAATCTTTTCTTAGTATTCAACACACTCAAAAGAAAGTTTCACAAATCTTGAATACCAAGTATATTATTATTAAGCAAATTACCATGCTATTAAGAGACTCTCAAAATAATTTAACTGAAGCATGAGAGATCAATAGTTTCTTTAAAACGAATCCACCACCGTGCTCTAAAAGATCTAAGTGAAGCACATAGAGCAAAACTACTTAGCTCAAAAGATATAAGTGAAGCACATAGAGTATTCTATCAAATTTTAATTCATGTATGGCTCTATAAAAAGGTTTGTAAAGAAAGGATGATTGTGGCCTACTAAGACACAAAGACACATATAATACAAGACGCTCCAAGCAAAACACATATCATGTTGGTGAATAAAAATATAGCTCCAAGTAAATTACCGATGGAAGTGGACGAAAGAGGGGATGCCTTCCGGGGCATACCCAAGCTTTGATTTTTTGGTGTCCTTGGATTATCTTGGGGGTGCCATGGGCATCCCCAAGCTTAGGCTCTTGCCGCTCCATGTTCCATGATCCATCAAAAGAATTCACCCAAAACTTGAAAACTTCACAACACAAAACTCAAAATAGAAAACTTGTCAGCTCCGTTAGTGAAAGAATACAAAAGACCACTTCAAGGTACTGTAATGAACTCAATATTTATTTATATTGGTGTTAAAACTACTTTATTCCAACTTCTCTATGGATTATAAACTATTTTACTAGCCATAGATTCATCAAAATAAGCAAACAACACACGAAAAACAGAATCTGTCAAAAACAGAACAGTCTGTAGTAATCTGTTGCTAGCGCAAGATCTGGAACCCCAAAAATTCTAAAATAAATTTCTGGGCGTGAGTAATTTATCTATTAATCATCTTCAAAAATAATTAACTAAATAACACTCTCCAAATAAAAATGACAGCAGTTCTCGTGAGCGCTAAAGTTTCTGTTTTTACAGCAAGTTCAACAAGACTTTCCCCAAGTCTTCCCAACGGTTCTACTTGGCACAAACACTAATTAAACACAAAAAACACAACCAAAACAGAGGCTAAATAATTTATTTATTACTAATCAGGAGCAAAAAGCAAGGAATAAAAATAAAATTGGGTTGCCTCCCAACAAGCGCTATCGTTTAACGCCCCTAGCTAGGCATAAAAGCGAGGATAGATCTAGGTATTGCCATCTTTGGTAGGCAATCCATAAGTGGCTCTCATGATAGTTTCATATGGTAATTTTATTTTCTTTCTTGGAAAGTGTTCCATGCCCTTTTTAACGGAAATTTAAATATAATATTCCCTTCCTTCATATCAATAATCGCACCAACTATTCTAAGGAAAGGTCTACCAAGAATAATAGGGCAAGAAGGATTGCAATCTATATCAAGAACAATGAAATCTATGGGCACATAATTCCTATTTGCAACAATAAGAACATCATTAATCCTTCCCATAGGTTTCCTAATAGTGGAATCCGCAAGATGCAAGTTTAGAGAGCAATCATCAAAATTACGGAAATCTAGCAAATCACACAAAGTCTTGGGAATAGTAGAGACACTAGCACCCAAATCACACAATGCATAAAACTCATGATCTTTAATTTTAATTTTAATAGTTGGTTACCACTCATCATAGAGTTTTCTAGGGATAGAAACTTTCAACTCAAGTTTTTATTCATAAGATTGCATCAAGGCATCAACAATATGTTCGGTGAAGGCTTTATTTTGACTATAAGCATGTGGAGAATTTAGCACGGATTGCAACAAGGAAATACAATCAATTAAAGAGCAACTTTCATAATTAAATTCCTTGAAATCCAATATAGTGGGTTTAGCAACATCTAGATTTTTATTTCTTTCAATCCCACTTTCCTCAATTTCATCATTAAGATCTAAATACTCCGAATTTTTAGAACGCCTTCTAGGTAAAGGAAGATCATATTCAGTTTCATCAAGATTCATATTGCAAAACAAATATTTAATAGGGGACACATCAATAACTTTTAGATCTTCATCTTGATTTTCATAGGAATTGGAGGAACACGCTTTAATAAAGGCATCTTTAGAAGCACGCATCCTAGCGGTTCTTTCTTTGCACTCATGAATGGAAATTCTCATGGCTTTGAGAGACTCATTGATATTATGTTTAGGAGGAATAGATCTAAGCTTTAAAGAATCAACCTCAAGAGAAATTCTATCAATGTTTCTATCCAAATCATCAACTTTAAGCTATTTCTCTTCAAGCAAAGCATTAAAATTCTTTTGTGAATTCATAAACTCTTTAACACTATTCTCAAATTCAGAGGGCATCTTATTATAATTTCCATAAGAGTTGTTGTAGGAATTACCATAATTATTAGAAGGATTACTAGGATATGGCCTAGGATTAAAATTCCCTCTATAAGCGTTGTTACCAAAATTATTCCTACCAACAAAATTCACATCCATATATTCATTGTTATTCTCAATCAAAGTAGACAAAGGCATATCATTAGGATCAGAAGAAACACTCTTAGTAGCAAATAATTTCATAAGTTCATCCATCTTTCCACTCAACACATTGATTTCTTCTATCGCATGCACTTTTTTATTAGAAGTTCTTTCAGTATGCCATTGAGAATAATTAACCATAATATTATCTAGGAGTTTAGTAGCATATCCTAAAGTGATTTCCATAAAAGTGCCTCCCGCGGCCGAATCTAAAAGATTTCTAGAAGCAAAATTCAATCCGGCATAAAAATTTTGTATAATCATCCACAAATTCAAACCGCGAGTAGGGCAATTACGTATCATTAATTTCATTCTCTCCCAAGCTTGTGCAACATGTTCATGATCAAGTTGTTTAAAGTTCATAATATCGTTTCTAAAAGAGATGATCTTAACGGGAGGAAAATGCTTAGAGATAAAAGCATCTTTACACTTGTTCCATGAATCAATACTATTCTTAGGCAAAGACGAAAACCAAGCTTTAGCACGATCTCTAAGCGAAAAAGGAAATAGCTTCAATTTAACGACATCATTATTGACATCTTTTTTCTTTTGCATATCACATAAATCAACGAAGCTATTCAGATGAGTAGCGGCATCTTCACTAGGAAGGCCGGCGAATTGATCTTTCATAACAAGATTCAACAAAGCAGTATTAATTTCACAAGATTCAGCATCGGTAAGAGGAGCAATCGGAGTGCTAAGGAAATCATTATTATTGGTATTGGTGAAGTCACACAATTTAGTAGTATCTTGAGCCATCGCGACAAGCAAGCAAACTAGCACAGGAGCAAACAAAAGCAAACGGGCAAAAAGAGCCAAATAGAGAGGGGGGATAGAGAGAGAGGGCAAATAAAACATCATGGGTGAATTGGGGGGAGAGGAAAACGAGAGGCAAATGGCAAATAATGTAATGCGAGAGATAGGGATTGTGATGGGTACTTGGTATGTTGACTTTTTGCGTAGACTCCCCGGCAACGGCGCCAGAAATCCTTCTTGCTACATCTTGAGCTTGCGTTGGTTTTCCCCGAAGAGGAAGGGATGATGCAGCAGAGTAGCGTAAGTATTTTCCTCAGTTTTTGAGAACCAAGGTATCAATCCAGTAGGAGCCCATGCTCAAGTCCCTTGTACCTGCCTAAAGCGATAGCAACTCGCAACCAACGCGATTAGGGGTTGTCAATCCCTTCACGGTCACTTACGAGAGTGAGATCTGATAGATATAATATTTTTGGTATTTTTGGTATAAATATGCAAAGTAAAAAGTAAAAGCAAAATAAAAAGCAAAGCAAGATTAAAGTAATGGAGATTGATATGTTGAGAATAGACCCGGGGGACGTAGGTTTCACTAGTGGCTTCTCTCAAGAGCATAAGTATTCTATGGTGGGTGAACAAATTACTGTTGAGCAATTGACAGAATTGAGCATAGTTATGAGAATATCTAGGCATGATCATGTATATAGGCATCACGTCCATGAAGAGTAGATCGAAACGATTCTGCATCTACTACTATTACTCCACTCATCGACCGCTATCCAGCATGCATCTAGAGTATTAAGTTAAAAAAAGAGTAACGCCTTAAGCAAGATGACATGATGTAGAGAGATAAATTCATGCAATATGAAATAAACCCCATCTTGTTATCCTCAATGGCAATGATGCAATACATGCCTTGCTGCCCCTTCTGTCACTGGGTAAGGACACCGCAAGATCGAACCCAAAGCTAAGCACTTTTCCCATGGCAAGAACTACCAATCTAGTTGGCCAAACCAAACGGATAATTTGAACTGACTTGCAAAGATAACCAATCATACATAAAAGAATTCAGAGAAGATTCAAATATTATTCATAGATAGACTTGATCATAAACCCACAATTCATCGGTCTCAACAAACACACCGCAAAAAGAAGATTACATCGAATAGATCTCCACAAGAGAGGGGGAGAACTTTGTATTGTGATTCAAACAGAGAGAAGAAGCCATCTAGCTACTAACTATGGACCCGAAGGTCTGAGGTAAACTACTCACACTTCATCGGAGGGGCTAGGATGATGTAGAAGCCCTCCGTGATGACGGCGCTCTTCCGGCGGAGCTCCGGAACAGGCCCCAAGATGGGATCTCGTGGATACAGAAAGTTGCGGCGGTGGAATTAGGTTTTTGGCTCCCGTTCTGATCGTTTAGGGGTACGTGTGTATATATAGGAGGAAGAAGTACGCTAGAGGAGCAATGAGGGGCCCACGAGGCAGGGGGCGCCCCCCACCCCCGTGACCGCCTCTTTTGTTCCTTGGAGCAGGGTCCAAGTCTCCTGGATCACGTTCGGTGAGAAAATCACGTTCCCGAAGATTTTATTCCGTTTGGACTCCGTTTGATATTCCGTTTCTTCGAAACACTAAAATAGGCAAAAAAACAGCAATTCTGGGCTGGGCCTCCGGTTAATAGGTTAGTCCCAAAAATAATATAAAAGTGGAAAATAAAGCCCAATATAGTCCAAAACAGTAGATAATATAGCATGGAGCAATCAAAAATTATAGATACGTTGGAGACGTATCAGTCATCAACCGTTATTTCTTAGTAATGGTTTCCCTTATACCTATTGTTTCTTAGTGGGATATCAAAATTAAAGATCGGTTTTATTCCGACTTCGATTTTAGTTGAACTGCACAAAAGGAGCCAATGTGTAAGGCAAACTGTTGCATTACTGGGTCTAGTTGGTTGTTCCACTTTGCAGAAAGAAGCAGTCACTGTTTGCGCTACATTATAGAAGGAATGACTGAGAAGCTTTACAGAGTATTATTAGACACCTGTGACATGACTAGTCTGCAAAGACCATTGGCAATTTAACAACACGTGGAGTGCCCTGGGCAAAAAGTTCCCAAACAAGTACAAAAGCTACGACAGGACTCCACGATCATAGGCATTACATATTTTGAATGGGAAAAGCTTGTCAAAGTTTAATCATTGATGTTAGCAAGAAGACGTTAGTTTAATATATTGGAATTGGAAAACCTTGTCAAAATTTGCTCATTGATGTTAGCCAGAAGACATGCATTTGATATTTTTGAGTGGGATGCCCTTGCTGTGAGCAACATCGAGTGTTTTTTCCTATTCCTGTGTTCAGTTTAGAAGTAAATAGTTACTCTGCTAAGATATTCCTGTGTTAAGAGTTTGTTCTGAATATTGTCTATGTAATGCCAGGCCTTATGTTTGATTGCAAAGTTGACCTTGGAATGTTGTGGCATGCGGCATCACGAGCTGTTCACCGTGCCTCCTGAGAATAATGCTTCGTATTGTTTTGCATGTCGATCTAATGCCGGTGATTTGCTTGTTAAGAAGATCATCCTCTTCTGTTGTTTCCGTGCTTAAGAAGTTCATCGTCTGATGTTTCACTCATAGCCTATATGACAAGTCGGGTAGGTTAGACGTGAAACCATATGATCTTCCGACCAACTCATGATATTAGGCCGTGATTGGATCGTCATTTTCCAACCAAAACCGCTTGTAAAGCTAACGCTTGTAAATTAAAGCAGATGGTCTCGGGCGAAGGCGCTTGGTTGGTCGATTTCGACTAGTAAAATATCGGAAGTACTTGACACACGACAAAAACGTTGAACGACACTCGGACGATTGCTAATCCAACCGTTAGCTGCTGTTTCAGCCTTGCCCATGGATGGCATGATACGCACGTCGTGCATGTATCGTCTGGTAATGTCGTTCATATAGCAGTGCTCATAAAATATACACTGGTCTCTCAAATTACACGCGTAACCCGCCGGTTTTACTTACAGACCTCGGGCCCTCGGTTTCATTACGCCTATATTTTACGCGTTGTTTTCGATGATGAGTAAATTACACTTGTATGTTAATACAGGTTTGAAATAAACCAGAGCTCCCAAGCGCGGCCTTACCGTTTCATGTCGTCTCAGTTTCTCGAAGGTGCTCATAGGTGTCCGATGATCCTGGCTTCCTGAATGAGTAGCGGGCGCTGTATCAGACCATCCGTAGGGCCTGCGAGGCCCTCTCCATTGTCCTTCGAGTTGCTGCGCTCACCGTGGCGCCGAGCACTGTTAACATCGTCAACGAACATGAAGATTCAGGAGATGACTTTATTTTGACTGGATGACACTGCGGACCCACTAGGGCCATAGCCGTACGTATGCAAGTGCCTCCTTATTATGTACAACTATATCTTTTTGCTTTCTCCTGGTTTCCTGACATCACGGTCCCACAACATTGTTAACCTATGTAGTCAGTATAAATGAGAGAATTGAACAAGGTGCGTCCAACAGCTGGGACCAAGCAGCTCGAGCAGTATTTGTGTTTTTTTAGGCGTGAGCACTGCAGAGTTTTTCTTGGCGATGATTTCGTTGTTGTTCAGTGGAGAGCAGGGTATTAACTGGGCGGGCTGTGGCCCGTCTAGCCCAGGCCAGATATCCAGCCAAGATACTAATTTTTTCAAGATGAAAATGGCTAGCCCAGCTATACGTCTTTTTGAGGAATACCCAGGCAAGGTCAACTTGTTATTCTCCGCCCCGCTGGGCTGCAGATCTTTCCTAGGAGGGATGCATTAGGCTTAACAGGAAAATGGGCTTTAAAAATAATAAATGGGATGTAATTATAAAAACTGGTCAGTAACTATAAAAAAACACACCAAACATGAAATTAGTTTATAAAATATTATTTATGGATTTTGAAAATCTTAAATTTTCATTGTTGCGCGCGCAATGTTTCATTGGATTTTTACGTAATACAAATTTATATTTAATCTGACTAGAAATTTCGGGATAAAAATATTTTGGAGCCCATCAAAATGTGGAAAATTTTATTGAATTCTGTCTTCAACGGTTGGTTGAAATTATTAATCATTGTCCTAGCTAGAAAATGGGCTGTACTTTTAACAAACTGTAAATGGGCTGTTGTAAATTCCATTAGAATTCCAAAATGGGTTGTACATTCTTACAAAACGCAAATGGGCTATAAGTTCTCTGCCACACACTTGTGGGCCTACTAAGTGACGCGTCCCCTAAAAAAAATAAGTTGACGCGTATGCAAGGCTGTGCCAACTTATTATAGTCAACACACGGTTCTAGCAGCAGTGGCCGTTGGATGTCTTTCCAACGGATGTCGTGCTTCTTCTTCAATCTCGGATATTCTTAGCTTCGGCCGCCCAAAAAATGATTCCTCCCCCTGACATCTGGGGCGCACCGTTTCGGAGGCTGACCTATGGGCCTACTAAGTTGGAGCGTACCAGGGGCTTTGTCAACTTAGTCAATAATAAACATTTCTAGCTTTAGTGACCGTACGATGTCCATCCAACGGCCATAGTGCTTCTTCAACCTCTGGTCTTCTTGGTCCAGCTGCCCAAAGCAGCGCCGGTCGTGCCGCCTGCTCCTGCCTCCGGTGGCCGGCTGTGCTGCCGCGGAGGCCTCACCGCCCCCATACTACTCCCACCGCTGGCCAGGCCATCCCTCCACTCACCCACACCCCCTGTTATTCTGCGGCGACGGCAGCCTCACACCGCAGCCGAACCAGTGAACCCTCGTACTCCTCTCCGCGTGGGCTTCCACTGCTGCGTCTTCCCCGGCTCCGCGTCGTCCCCTTCCTAGGCCTCGCCGTCGTCCAGACCACCGCCCTGGTGCTCTTGGCGCGGCGTGGTCAACGTGGTCAACGACCGACTTCGATTGGAAGAGTACTGTACATGGAGAGGCTGACAGCTGGGTCCAGGCGGCCGCAAGGAAGTGCCTCCTTATTATGCGCAAAATAATTATTCATCCACCTTACAGCAGGGACCCACCGGACGGGCCACCTTATTTCGTGAAAAAAACGTTTCCCCTTGACTACTTGGACCCATCGGGCGGGACAACATATTTCGCGAAAAAAACGTTCCCCCCGCTGTCAGCTCTGACCCACCGGAAGTGCCTCCTTATTACGCATAAAAAAAATGAATACTCGCCCTTCTAGCTGGGACCCACCATGGTGGGAGGCTGACTTGTGGGCCTACTAAGTTGACTGGGACAGGGGCCTTTGTCAACTTTAGTCAATATGAACGATTCTAGCTCCAGTGACCGTAGGATGTCCATCCAATGGCTGTAGTGCTTCTTCAACCTCTGGTCTTCTTGCTCCAGCCGTCCAAAGCAGCGCCAGTCGTGCCGCATGCTCCTGCCTCCCATGGCCGGCTGTGCTGCCGCGGAGGCCTCACCGCCCCCTACTATTCCCACCGCTGGCCAGGCCCTGCGGCGATGGCAGCCTCACACTGCAGTCGAACCAGTGAACCCTCGTACTCCTCTCCACGCGGGCTTCCACTGCCGCGTCTTCCCCGGCTCCCCGTCGTCCCCTTCCTAGGCCTCGCCGTCGTCCACCGCCCTGGTGCTCTCGACGCGGCGTGGTCAACGTGGTCAAGGAACGACTTCCATCGGACGTGGACTGTACGTGGAGAGGCTGACAGCTGGGTCCACGGCCGCAACAAGGCAGTGCCGCCTTATTACGTGCAAAATAATTATTCCTCCACCTGACAGCGGGGACCCACCGGACGGGCCATCGTATTTCATGAAAAAAACGTTTCCTCCTGACTGCTGGGACCCACCAGCTACACCTTCGCACGCAAGGAAGTGCGTCCGGGCAAAAAAAACAAAACGATTCGCCCCCCTGACTGCTGGGACCCACCAGCTACATCTTCGCACGCAAGGAAGTGCCTAACAGTCGGGACCCACCTGGTCGAAGCGTACGTAGCGTTGTGATTCTGGTCGCGAACGTGTACGTACATATATACTGGTCGATGTAGAGGCACGCACGTGTCGTAGTAGAGGCGCGCACGTAGCATTTACACATACGTACAGCGGTTAGGGTGCAAGAAAGAAAATACGGCCACATATGTGTACATACGGGCGGGGTCTCGAACGCCTACTCGCGCATACGTACGGCGAGGGCTCGTGTACATGGCTGGGTCGGAACGGAGAAACAGCGTCGTCGTCGAGTTCATGGGGAGGCAACGGAATGCGTCGTGTTCATGGGGAGGCAACGGAATGCGTCGTGTTCATCGGGAGGGCTTGGACGGAACAGGCGATGGAAACGAGGCCTCGCGTACTGCAGAACGGGGGAAACGGCCTTGTGTTCGACTGGCCACGTTCGAAACGGGATCGTGTTCATCAGGAGGGGTGTGCCATACCGCAGAACGGAGGAAACGGACCTCCTACAGTCGAAATGGGGGTCCTGTTGATCGGGAGGGGTGTGGCGTACCGCAAAACGGAGGAAACGGACCTCCTACGGTCGAAATGGGGGTCCTATTGATCGGGAGGGGTGTGGCGTACCGCAAAACAGAGGAAACAGACTTGTGTTAGAGCGCTACGGTCGAAATGGGGGTCCTGTTCATCGGGAGGGATGTGGCGTACCGCAAAACGGGACTCCACGGGATACTGTTCATCTCCACTGTCGACGTCCTCCAGCCTCCACGGGCTCCTATTCATCCAGCCTCCACGGGCTCCTGTTCATCCAGCCTCCACCACGCGCTACTCCACCGGCTACTGTTCAACCACCCCTCCACCGTCTACTGTTCATCCAGCCCTCCACACCACGGGGTCCTGTTCAACCCCCCCTCCACGGGAACCCCTCCACCGTCTACTGTTCATCCAGCCCTCCACACCACGGGGTCCTGTTCAACCACCCCTCCACCATCTACTGTTCATCCAGCCCTCCACACCACGGGGTCCTGTACATCCACCCCTCTACGGGCACCCCTCCACTGTCTACTGTTCATCCAACCCCCCCCCCCATAACACTCACTGTTCATCCCATCGATCGGCTTCATTTAGCAGCAGTAGCGAAGGAATCGCTCGATCGGGTTCAGTTAACAGCCATCGACCGATCGCTCGGGTTCAGTAACGCGTAGCCTGCAGTGCAATCTCTTGGGTTTAGTTAGAGCCCAACGCCTCACTCGTGTTCAGTTAGAGCCAACGCCTCGCACACACGCGCGTACGTGTACGAGAGAAACGCGCATCGCTCGGCCCCCGACCTCCCACCGTAACCGGGAACTCCCCGAAATTTTCCTCCCCCTCGCTTCTACCATGGTTTTTTCCGTCATGGACGGCCCAAAGAATGTCATGCGGCTGCGTCTCCGGCCCGCCCAGGACGAAAAGCCCATTTTCTGTCATGATTTTTTGTCATAGAAGTAGGAGCCCACCACATCTATGATGATACCGGGTTTTGTCACAATTATCGTCATAGAAGTGTCATATGTATGACAAAAAAAATTTCGTTCGGCCCAAAATGTCACGGATGTGTCTTTTTTGTAGTGTCAACAGCAACTGATACAGAAGCATTCACACTATCACCACCAGCAACAACACAATCCCCCTGATTCACATCAACACGAACAACGCCAACCGACTGACAAACTTCTACGTTTTCATCTCCAAGCTGCAAATAGTTTTAAAAAAGCCACAATAACACAAATGAGCGAGGGAAGAATTAACACAACAACACACATTTCACTTATGTAAAAGACTGTAGCCCACATATGTAAAAGAACTGCAGTTCACTTCTGTTAAAGACTGAAGCTCACACATGTAAAACTACACATATGTAAAAGAAATGCATCTGATTGAACAAAACAACGTACGTCTAGCATATAACAACAACAAAAATTAGATTATAAACGACTAACATAAAAAGTAATTCCACTAAACCTTATCAGCTACAACATCCGGAGGGGACGACGCATCAGCCAAGTCCTCATCCTTCTCAGAGCCTACGTATGAATCCTTGTGCACATCACAAGAAGCAACTCCAGTCTACGGTGTATAACAAACCAAAATGAAATAAGATGGTAACGACCCAAAAAGGAAAAAAAAACTTCAACTATGCACAAGCAGTACACATTTTACAATCGTGAGGTACACAAAAATAAAATAAAATGGAAAGCAAAAAATACAAGTTCCAGAAGAGAAGCACATAGCAGAACAGGCATGGGAAAGTACTTATACCTCACCAATTCCATCGTCCCTAGATGCATGAACACCATCAGATTCCACTCCAGCTTACGACAAAAACAAAGAGTGAGGAGCAGTCCACAAAATAAACAAAATAGGTTGAAAAGGAGAAAAACAGACATCGCACATTATCACCGCCGGTGCCAGCGTCTTGTCGGTTCATTTCATCCTAAATGTGCTCAGCATCCTTCTCATACCGAGCGCATTTTTCTTCCTGTGAATGTTTCAACTGAGCATATGAAGACCGAATATTCGTCACTGCAATCTTCAAGCTTTCAACCACAGCACAATCAAAGTTGTGAGCAGCAACAATATCTTCTTCACGGGGGCGATGGCTAGTAGGGAAAAATCCAGCAACTGTCCTCAACCTATCACCAGAGGTTGGAAAATCTTTAGTTAACTTCAAAACCTTCATAACAAGCTCATCAATCTCCTCGTGTTTTTTGCCGTCGACAAATGTCTGCTCAGAAGAGCTTCTATTATCAAACATCCGGTGAGCCGTGAAACCACGAGTAGGGGGAGGATCATCATCACAGGCAGGAAGCTAGCTACAGATAGGCTCGTAGAACCTAGCATGAATGCTAGGCCCTGCATCAGAGCTTCCACACAACACTGCAGCAGGACGGTTGTACACAATATTGCCTGACGCCTTCCACTTCAAAAATAAAAAAAGGGAAAGAATTACACATGTGAATACTAGAAAGTTCATGTAGCAACCAGACCTCAAACAGTCTGATCTCTGTGCATCAGTGTCATCCCTGGATCGATAATGCTGACAGGCACAGTACTTGAGGATTTATAACAGAGTAGCAATGTAACGCCCTCGATGCGGCTATATCTCCCACGTGTCGAAGCACGACTTAGAGGCATAACCGCATTGAAAGCAATGTCGCAAGTGAGGTAATCTTCACACAACCCATGTAATACATAAGGGAAAGAGATACATAGTTGGCTTACAATCGCCACTTCACACAATTACATGAATAAAGCATTACATCAACCAAGTACAATCAGGGCCCGACTACGGAGCCAAAATAAAAGAAGAACCCCAAATGCGACAAGGTCCCCGATCAACCCCAACTGGGCTCCACTACTGATCAACTAGAACAAAACAACACAAAGGACAAGATCTTCATCGAGCTCCTCCTGAGCTTGGTTGCGTCATCTGCACGGACTCATCGGGACCTGCAAGCTGGTTTTGGAAGTATCAGTGAGCCACAAGGACTCAGCAATCTCGCACCCTCGCGATCAAGACTATTTAAGCTTATGGGTAAGGTAAAGGTATGAGGTGGAGCTGCAGCAAGCGACTAGCATATATGGTGGCTAACATACGCAAATGAGAGCGAGAAGAGAAGGCAAAGCGCGATCGAGAAACTATGATCAAGAAGTGATCCTAGAACAACCTACGTCAAACATAACTCCAACACCATGTTCACTTCCCGGACTCCGCCGGAAAGACACCATCACGGTAACACACGCGGTTGATGTATTTTAATTAAGTTAAGGTTCAAGTTATCTACAACCGGACATTAACAAGTTCCCATCTGCCCACGAGGGGAAGGAGGATGGATTAGGGGGGCTGTGGCGAGACTGCGAGGGGGAGAAGAGAGAGAGAGGGCCCGACATCTATTTCCGGAGACCGAAAACGTCCGACGTTAGACCGACTATAATGTCGCTATAGTTAATCGTTGGGGCGTCAAACGAACTCCGATTGTGATGAAACTTGGCAGGCGGTCTACCTACACTATAACAAGACTGCAAGCCAACTCTCATCCCATTCCGAGAACATTTTGCGGCCACTTATAAAATAAAATTTTGGACATGCCGCGGGCGCGAGCAAGTGTGTCTGGGCTCAGAACGGACAACGGAAGGAACGAGGAGACCGGGACGGATGCAAGTTTTGAAAAACATGATGATGCAATGCACGTGATGACATGGCAAGATGCAACACACAAGCAAATGACATGGCAATGACGGCGAATAACTGGACGACAACTGGCACATCAGTCTCGGGGCGTTACAACACTCCACCACTACGAGAGGATCTCGTCCCGAGATCTAGAATGGCACCGGAGGGAAAACGGAAGAGAAAGAGAAGAGGTGAAACTAAGTTACTTCTTTGACAAACGAGTGAGACCAAAGAACCTTGTAAAAAAATTGAGCAAATTGAAAGAAAGAATGCAACGGGGATAAACGAAGTTGAAAGCACTCCGTTAAGAAAGAGGAATAAGAAAGAACCGATTCGGGTAGCACTCCGCTTGAAAAGAGATGAAAGACTTGATAAGATGAAGGAACTTGAGCAGAGGGCACAACACTCCGGTTGAATGTATAAACCCATAAAAGAACACGCTCCTGAAAACACAAGAAGATGGGTTTAAGAGAGCAACATCACAATGCCTCCGGATGAAGGAATAAAAGGTAGATCATTGGAACAAAAGAACGGAGAAGAAAATGGAAACTTCTGCCACAAGTGAGCTTGAAAAGGCATCCTTAGGAGAAGGGTCGAACGGAGTTGGTGGAACACCAACAACGAAAAGAATAATCTTGATATGTTCTTACGGCATACCTCTCAAATTATGAGGTGACAACCTGCCACTCACGGGAGAAAGAATTGGATTGATATGAACAAGGAGATGAGGAAAACTATTTCACCGGGAGGATAGATGAAGAACTAGGGTCGTTTATAAGCACCATAAATAGTAACAATCCTTAGGGAAGGCTTTAGGTGAAACATAACCCAAGATAATTCCAACGAAGATGTTGATGAATTTAAAATACCTCATTCTTGATAGCTTGAGAAACATGAAGCACGAAGGAAAATTATCAAGAATGACATAATATCACCTCCAATGGTACGGAAGAAAGAATTGCACTCCGGATTACAAGAAGAAGAATGCTTGAGCTCCTTAAAAGAATCTCGATGAAAACTTCGAGAAGGAAACAAATCCTTGGTGAACCATCATGTAGAACCTCCATGAAGAACTTCGTTAAACAAAAGAATGATCAAACGGAAAGAAAGGGTAGTTGAAAACACAAGGTGAAGCCTTGCAATGATTTAGATGGAGCTTCGCGACGAGATAATGCGGAAAAGCTTGGAACTCCAGAAAAGAAAAGATAAGCATCTCGAACTGAGGATGTGATACAATGAACCACTCTGGAAAAAGAATTAAACACTTGGATGGGACAAGAATAAGAATTATGTTATGCATTCCTTCAACAATTAAAATTGATGACAAGCAATGGAATTGGCATACTACTTATTCTCGTAGAAAGGATTAAGATAGATATAGCGTCAAACTTGGGAAGGTCTTCAACGAACCACCGGTGGAATTGAAATAACGAATAAATTGGTAAGGAAAAGAGATATTGAACGAACCACCATAAGAATTAAAAATGAACGAAGAAAAAATAAAGAAACACCGGGAAAAATTAGCAAATGAACGAGGATGCTTGAGAGAATTTAGATACATGAGAACGAAGAGATCATGAATTGATTAGAGAATATTTGAATGATGCACCGGTAAGATTAGGAGGACGATAACTGAAAGCTGGGAATGAATAAACCTGAATTGATGGACTCCGGATAACAAACTGAGAAGACTCTTGAATTGCTCCGGATAGGTGAAAAGAATTCTCACGATCAAAACAATTACGAGAGGGCGGCAACAAGCTAGAATCACGAATCTTGAAGAGAATGGAGCAAGATTAAAGAGAAACTCTTCTTCGGTCTTCAAAATCCAAGAATGACGACGAGAAACACCACCATGAATCGTTTAGACACTCCAGAAGAATCAAAACGAAGAGGTTGAGCCAACGATGAAAAGATTTTGACAGATCTTGAGAAGACATTTGACTGATGATAAATCATTCTTACGTCAAACTTCGAAAAGAATTTGAGAATACCTCCGGGAAAATAAGAAGAGTCAGGTAAGATCCTGGGAAAAGACCTGTGGGTTAGGGCCCACTCAAAAGAAACACCGTTGAAATGATTTAAACGAGAGGTTGCCCCGGTTGAATTAAAATGGCTTGAAAGAGATAACAACCTCGGATTAGGTTTGAACGGATCTTGAAGGAAAAGACGAGCCTTCCGAGATATCTTCAGCACTTCGGAATAATTGAATAGCGAGAAATGAATGAATATGATGAGCACCGGTATGATAAAACTTCTGAAACGAGGAAAGGATATGATCAACACCAAAAGCTTGTATTAAAACCACCGGAGAAGAAAAGAATGAAGAATGACGAACTTGGAGCTCCATTAGAATCTTCATGAGAATCGCCAGATAAGGATATTGACGGAAAAAAAGAATGGAGAGACTTCACAAGAATAAAAGGATACTTGATAAAGAAATCCGAGTCCTTGAGGAAAAAATGTGGGTGGGCGGGAAAAACAAAGGCAACTTGGAGACGGATGAAACAAACACCGTTGAGAAGAACTGATCAATGATCTTGCGGAAGTTGAAATGATCGGATCCACTTGAAGAGAAACACGCCGGTTGAAAAAGGATTGACATGACAATCTTGATTATCATGAAGGGGTATTCACATCGGAGTATGAGAACACCATTTGGGGTTGGTATGGAATCAACATTTGACTCCGAAGCAACTCGAATACCACAAACAAAAACAAAAACAAAGGAGTGGCTTGCAAAATAAGCCGGAACAAACATATGATAGATATTTCGTCCGAAGTTTTCATGGTGGGGCTACACGGGCTCGATCGTACAGCACCATCATGTACAAGGCAGTGCACATGACATACGAAGCGTCCCCGAGTCGGCATAGCCAAGGACTCTTTAAGACACAACGAGACCACTGTAAAACCGACTGTGAATAGGCGAACCACTAGACGTCGAACCCCAATTTCATATCATACATCTGTTGGAAAGATATCCTAAGAGCTACTAGAATTCTTACTTATAAAATTCCCGAACCTTTCCGGTTATGCAATCTGGTGTTGGGGATACAGGGGAAGCATAATATCTCACCCAAATCTAGCAAATCCTACATCTAGCTGTATCCATCCTTCAACACATAACCGAGAAACCTTCGGAAATCATCTACCTCAACCTTCGAAAAGCATCCGTTATACGAGTTATGGCAATACTCCCGAACTCCCGCCCCAGTACTGGGTGGCGTCGAGGTTATCTCACCAACGAACTGCATAAAAGAGATTTTCGATGTCGGCGTACTAAACTCAGGTATTCCAGAACTGCAACGATAAAATTATGACGACAAAACCCCTGACAGGAGGCACCAAGACAATGTTCTCATCATAAAACCATCGGAACTATTCCAACATACCCGCGTGATCCTAAAAAAAAATTTAGTGAAATTTGAGAAGAGAAGAGTCAAAACTCTACGTCAGGATGCCTCACCAGAGCGACGAAGGGACTGAGGAGTAAAAAGAATTCCTAAACTCTCCGATATATAATTCCTAAATGACTCAAAACATTTTTCTAGACACAACTCGACTGCTAAAAACGATCAAGCAATGGGGCTCCTAAGGTCGGGGAAGGCTCTGATACCAACTTGTAACGCCCTCGATGCGGCTATATCTCCCACGTGTCGAAGCACGACTTAGAGGCATAACCGCATTGAAAGCAATGTCGCAAGTGAGGTAATATTCACACAACCCATGTAATACATAAGGGAAAGAGATACATAGTTGGCTTACAATCGCCACTTCACACAATTACATGAATAAAGCATTACATCAACCAAGTACAATCAGGGCCCGACTACGGAGCCAAAATAAAAGAAGAACCCCAAATGCGACAAGGTCCCCGATCGACCCCAACTGGGCTCCACTACTGATCAACTAGAACAAAACAACACAAAGGTCAAGATCTTCATCGAGCTCCTCCTGAGCTTGGTTGCGTCATCTGCACGGACTCATCGGGGCCTGCAAGCTGGGTTTGGAAGTATCTGTGAGCCACAGGGACTCAGCAATCTCGCACCCTCGCGATCAAGACTATTTAAGCTTATGGGTAAGGTAAAGGTATGAGGTGGAGCTGCAGCAAGTGACTAGCATATCTGGTGGCTAACATACGCAAATGAGAGCGAGAAGAGGAGGCAAAGCGCGATCGAGAAACTATGATCAAGAAGTGATCCTAGAACAACCTACGTCAAACATAACTCCAACACCGTGTTCACTTCCCGGACTCCGCCGGAAAGAGACCATCACGGTAACACACGCGGTTGATGTATTTTAATTAAGTTAAGGTTCAAGTTATCTACAAGAGGACATTAACAAATTCCCATCTGCCCATAACTGCGGGCACGGCTTTCGAAAGTTCAAATCCCTGCAGGGGTGTCCCAACTTAGCCCATCACAAGCTCTCACGGTCAACGAAGGAATAGACCTCCTCCCGAGACATTCCGATCAGACTCGGTATCCCGGTTCTACAAGACATTTCGACAGGGTAAAACTAAACCAGCAACACCGCCCGAATGTGCCGACAAATCCCGATAGGAGCTGCACATATCTCTTTCTCAGGGCACACTCAGATGAGACATCCTACGAGTAAAACCAACCCTCAAGTTGCCCCGAGGTGGCCCCGCAGTCTGCTCGGTCGGACCAACACTCAGAGGAGCACTGGCCCGGGGGGGGGGGGGGGGGTAAAATAATGATGACCCTCAGGAGCGCGACTCCCAAGGGAAAAGAAAAGGCTAGGTGGCAAATGGTAAAACCAATGTTGGGCATTGCTGGAAGAGCTTTACTTAAGGCGAACTGTCAAGGGGTTCCCATAATAGCCCAACCGCGTAAGGGACGCAAAATCCGGGAACATAACACTGATATGACAGAAACTAGGGCGGCAAGAGTGGAACAAAACACCAGGCATAAGGCCGAGCCTTCCACCCTTTACCAAGTATATAGATGCATTAATTAAATAAGATATATAGTGATATCCCAACTAATAACCATGTTCCAACAAGGGACAACATCTCCATGTTCCAACAAGGAACAAACTTCAATCTTCACCTGCAATTAACAATGCTATAAGAGGGGCTGAGAAAAATGGTAACATAGCCAAACAACGGTTTGCTAGGACAAGGTGGGTTAGAGGCTTGGTTAAACAATATGGGTGGCATGATAAGCAAGTGGTAGGCATCGCAGCATAGGCATAGCAAAAGAGCGAGCAACAAAGCAAGCAAAGATAGAAGTGATTTCGAGGGTATGATCATCTTTCCTGAGATCCCGCAAGGAAGAAGAACGAGCCCATGAAGAAGACAAACGGACGTAGACGAACGGATCCTCACACACACGACGTTATCAGAACCAACCCGAAGAAGCAACACCGGAAAGAAAGCAAACAACATAGTAAACAACCACCACATAACATGGCATGATGCGCAAACAGGTATGATGCATGTACGGTTTAATGAGGCATGGCATGGCAAAGTGCACAAACAATCCTACAAATTAAGTGGAGCTCAATATGCAACGGGTTGCATATAGACGAAACACCACATTCAAGTTATTTAGTTTGATCTTGTTTATGTACCCAACAATATTAAATGTTGTTAAAACATGGCAAGAGGGTGAAGCAAAGTAAAACTACCTATCTAGTCAAGTTTAAATGAGGCCGGAAGCAACGAACAACAACTCCGGAAAAATCCTCATATGCATATTATAGATTTGGTACTGTTCTGCCCTAATCATAATTTTAGAGTTATTAAACATGCAAAGTAAGTGACCCAAGTTAAACTAGGCATTTTCTACCCCATTTACATATAAAGATTATTAAATTCCAAGTTATGGTTATTTAGTTATGAATTAAACCATTTTAGCATGGCATAGGAGCAAATTTAACCAAACAGCATTTTAAACATTTTAAACATGGATGAAAGTGACATATTATGAAACTAGACACAATTTTAAGCATTTTTCATATATAAACTTTTTACATGTGATGCACCGGATGAGAGGAATGAAATGCATGAAGTTTAAGGGCTGATCTGCAAAAGTGCAAATCCCCGGAAATGAATAAAATCGCAGCTAAGGAAAAAAATACTACAGGCCGGATTAGCTGGATCTAGGCTGCTCACGTTGGGCCTTTGAGGCTGGCTGGGGGATGTAGAGGCGCTGGGCCTTGGCGAAGAAGCAGGCTGAGCCTGGCGCTGGCTTGGTCAACGCGAGCGGGCACGGGACGAGCGACCTGCTCGTTGTAGCAGAGGCCGCAGCAGGGGATGGCGAGGCCGAGGACTTGGGCGCGACTCCGGCGAGGGTCTTGGAGCGGGATCCGGCCGGGAACAGGCAAGGGCGGCGGAGGCCGGCCGGATCTGGAGGTGGAGGCGAGGTTCCGACGGCAGCGTGAAGCAGCAGGGGGTCGGGCGGCCACGAGGATCCTGGGTCTTTTGCCGGCGCCGGGCGTGCGCGATGGAGCTGTTGGTCCGGTGATGCTCCGATGAAGAAGGAGGGCGATGAGGACGAGTGGAGGCACGCATGGGAGGACCTTGGGAGGGCGCCATGGGACTGGGCTGCATGCTCGAGCTTGAGCAGCGAGCTCCTCTCCCTCGGACGTGGACGTAGAAGATGGAGCTCGGGCTCCTGGTGCTGCGGACGGAGAAAAGGAGCGGCTCTGGGCCTCCAATGGCTGCTGCTACTTGCGCAAGCGCTCGAGACAAACCCTCGGCACGAGCAAGAGGGAGGAGGCTGCACGGGTGGAGGCCGAGAAGAATTTGGGTCGGGGGCGTGAGCTCTGGATCGAGGAGGAGCAGTGGAGAGCGATGGTTGGCTGGTGGCTGAAATCGAGGAGGGGAGGATTTGGATCCGGGAAGATCCCGAGGTGGAAGGAGAGACCGGGTGGAGTGGCGGCGCGGTGATGGAATGGATGGGACATCTCCCTAGATTTTAGGGTTTGGTCTGGTTATATAGCAGGTAGGTGGGTTAGACTTAGGGGTATATCGTCCCTCCGATCACAATCGAACGATCGCGAATAGAATAGCTAGGAAGTCCAAATAAGAAAATGGTGACGTTTTGTAGACGTTTGGGGATGTTCCGGACCCAACGGTGACGACTGCTCGGGTCGGGTCCGGGACAACTTTTCGGACGCGCGCGCGAGGGGGTTTGATGCACTGAGCAGAGAGGGTTTCGGACCATGCGGTCGCATCGGACAACTCCGGAAGTGAAGAGGGGAAGGAGGATGGATTAGGGGGGCTGTGGCGAGACTGCGAGGGGGAGAAGAGAGAGATGGCCCGGCATCTGTTTCCGGAGACCGAAAACGTCCGACGTTAGACCGACTATAATGTCGCTATAGTTAATCGTTGGGGCGTCAAACGAACTCCGATTGTGATGAAACTTGGCAGGCGGTCTACCTACACTATAACAAGACCGCACGCCAACTCTCATCCCATTCCGAGAACATTTTCCGGCCACTTATAAAATAATATTTCGGACATGCCGCGGGCGCGAGCAAGTGTGTCTGGGCTCAGAACGGACAACGGAAGGAACGAGGAGACCGGGACGGATGCAAGTTTTGAAAAACATGATGATGCAATGCACATGATGACATGGCAAGATGCAACACGCAAGCAAATGACATGGCAACGACGGTGAATAACTGGACGACAACTGGCACATCGGTCTCGGGGCGTTACAAGCAATCACATACTTATTACATCGAATGTCTCAGAAGAGAAATTATTACAACAAATATGGCTTAAGGCCATCTAATACAATAACAACGGAAGGCTTGGAAGATATAGTGAGTCCATCAACTCCAACGGCATCACTGAGTGAAAGACCACGATCTAAGGCTCCTTACTCGTCGTCTCAAAAGTCTGTAACATGATACTTTGCAGCCCAAAACGGGTCATCACATGTAATATGCTGGCAATTGTAACACAAGAGAGTAATGAACAATGTAAAGCTATCATTACATGCATATATGGCTGGTGGAGGCTGTATGGTTAATAGGTCTCGGGGCCCTACTGCAAAGGAATATATTTTATTTAACTACAAAGTTGGTTGAAAACATTGAGAAGGTAAACCCCCTCTCAATCCCAATTAAAAGTAATCATTAACCCAACAAAATTAATTTAGAGTGATGAGATCCACATGATAATCCAGGAACTAGATACTCAAGATGTCCATAACCGGGGACACGGCTAACCATGATTAGTTTGTACACTGTATAGAGGTTTGTGCACTTTTCCCCACAAGACTCGATCTCCTTCGTTGGATTTCTCGCACTACAAGTTGTTTGAGAAACGGATGACTGAGACACAGTCTTTCAGAAGCGTTAGTACCTTACGTTGGGTAGACCGGTACACCTACATCCCCTACATCTGCTAGTCTACCACCGTAAGAGTTCACACGACTTAATCAACTATGTTAGAGCCCATAATGGCATGTGGCTGCACACGGAAGTTTCCAGCATGAATAATCTTATGATCCCTTTGAGCCTGGGTGGCGGTCCATAGGAAAATCACACGGTACCCTGGGATTTCCAAAAGTACAGGCAATCATTGGGTTCCCCAGGTGCCTCAATCCACCCAGATGTGTATTAAAGTTGCCACCTTAAATTGAACGATTAAGTAAACAATCTCACAATCTGTCATGGAATACACTCAAACCCAATCCACGTCTACGAGCATAGCATGGCAATATAAGCATAACGTAGAAGTAACTCCTAGGGTTTGATAATGAAATAGGTGAATAGGTACTACATCATCTACTTCCCAACCCACAATTTATTCAGATCCTAACCATGCAATTGTTTGAGGGTTGATCTAATGCAATAAAAATTGGGTAGTAAAGAGGTATGATCAAAGTGTTACTTGCCTTGCTGATGATTCGTGAAACCTAGAGACTCGTTGTAGCACGCTTCGCACTCCGGGTACTCAATCGCAATCAAACAAGCATACAATAAGCAATCAAGAAAAGGCACGGGTAAACTCAAATGAGAAGTCTAACCAGAAAGTTCAACTTAAGAACTCCGGTTTGCAAAAAGAATCAAATGAAACGGAGCAACGAAACTCAAACTGCGAAAGAAACAAGCTTCGTTTACTAATCTGGACTAAAGTCAAATTTTACAGTAGAAAAAACTTGTTTAAGTTGATTAAACGGAAAGAGGGTTTCAAGACGAAACTCTAGGCGCTTGAATTGCCTGATTCCAATAAACGAGCGAAAAGTTATACTAGAACGAAAATCAGATCAGAAATCACGATCGAAAATAATCGCGAAAAAATCCAAGAAAAAGAAAAACCGACGAACAGGCTAACGAATGAACGTTCGCTGTCTGTGGTTAAACGGTGAAAACCGTTCGTTAAAACAAATGTACGGACGAACCTCCGCTAAATAAAATAAACCGAAAAAACTGAACCGATCTTTTAAAAAAGATCTAGGGTTTACCTAAAAAAGAACCTAACGAAAAAAATATGCCGCAACTCCGGCGAACTCCGGCGAGGTGGCGCGGCGGGGGCAGTGGCAGGCTCGAGGCGGCTAGGGTTTCGGTGGCGCGGGCTGGGGTGGGCTGCGGTGGGGTGGCGGCTTATAAACGCTAGGCGGGGCGGAGTCCGGGTTGCCCACGGCGGCCCAAGTTGGTTTTTTTAAATAAATAATTCCGACACGCAGAAAAAGAAAGAAAATAAATACTAAACAGACTCCAAAAATTCTGAAATAAATTTTCCCCGTCCTCTAAAAATAAGCCGGACAAGGTGAACATTTATTTGGGCCTAAAATGCAATTTTGACAATCGCTTTTTTCCTAATTCAAATAAAATAATGATAAAACTCCGAATAAAAATCTTATTTGATTTTAATATTAAATATTCGATATTTCTCTATTTTGAGGAAGTCATTTTATCCTCTCTCTTTTATTTTTATAAAAGAAATATTCGAAGAGAAAATAATTAAAATCAAATGATCCTCTTTTCAAAATTCGCGAAAACGCGAATATGAAAATAATGAAATCCCCAACTCTCTCCGTAGGTCCTTGAGTTGCGTAGAATTTCTAGGATCACGCCAAAATCCAATAAAATATGATATGCAATGATGATCTAATGCATAACATTCCAAATTGAAAATTTGGGATGTTACAAACCTACCCCCTTTAAGACGAATCTCGCCCTCGAGATTCGGGTTGGCTAGAAAATAGGTGTGGATGGTCCTTGCGTAGGTCTTCTTCTCGCTCCCAGGTGGCTTCATCCTCGGTATGGTGGCTCCACTGAACTTTACAGAACTTGATAACTTTGTTGCGTGTAACTCGGCTGGCAAACTCGAGAATCTTGACTGGCTTCTCCTCGTAAGCCAAGTCGCTACCCCAACTGTATCGCTTCCAGTGGCACTGTATCTCTCAGATGAATATCGGCCATCTCCACGTGGCACTTCTTCAACTGAGAAATGTGGAATACATCGTGAAGTCATGTCAATCCTTCGGGCAATTCCAACTTGTAAGCAAATTCTCCCATACGTTCCAAAACCTTGTGTGGTCCCACAAATCATGGTGCTAACTTTCCCTTAACTCCAAAGCGTTTAACTCCTCGGAGTGGTGATACCCGAAGATACACTCTGTCTCCAACTTCGTAAGCTGTCTCCTTGCGTTTAGAATCCGCATAGCTCTTTTGTCTGGACTGGGCTACCTTGAGTCTATCGCGAATCAGTTTAACTTTCTCTTCTGATTCTTTAATCAAATCTGGTCCAAACAACTGTCGGTCTCCAACTTCATCCCATAACAACGGTGTGCTGCACCTTCTTCCGTACAATGCTTCGAAAGGGGCCATCTTCAAACTGGCTTGGTAACTGTTGTTGTATGAGAACTCTGCGTAGGGCAATTTGTCATCCCAACTAAATCCATAATCTAGTGCACAAGCTCTTAACATATCCTCCAGAATCTGGTTGATTCTCTCGGTCTGTCCATCTGTTTGCGGGTGAAAAGCTGTACTAAACTCCAGTCTGGTTCCCAAAGTTTCATGCAACTAATTCCAAAACTTTGAGGTAAAGTGGGTTCCTCTATCTGATACAATTGTTCTCGGAACTTCGTGGAAACATACGATCCCGGTCATGTATATCTTTGCCAACTTAGCACTGGTGTAAGTGGTCTTCCCTGGGATGAAATGAGCTACTTTCGTCAAGCGATCAACTACAACCCATATCGAGTCATAGCCTGAACGAGTCCTGGGTAATCCCGTGATAAAATCCATGCCTAGCTTATCCCACTTCCATTCGGGTATCGGCAATGGTTGCAGCAATCCTGCTGGCTTTTGATGCTCTGCCTTCACTCTCTGACATACATCACAAACTGCTACATACTCCGCATTATCCTTCTTCATTCCGGTCCACCAGAATCTATCTTTCAGATCTAGGTACATCTTGGTATTTCCTGGGTGAATCGAATATGGTGAGTCACGGGCCTCCTGCAAAATCAGCTTCCTGGTCTCCTGATCATTTGGTATATATACGCGGTCCTCAAACCATAGGGTATTGTGTTCATCCTCCCGAAATCCCTTGGCTTTTCCTTTGCTCATCCTTTCCTTTATCTCGGCGATCTCCTTGTCCGTCTTCTGCGCTTCTCTGATCTTATCCATCAAAGTAGACTGAATCTCCAAAGCTGCTACATAACCTCTCGGAACTATCTCCAAACATAGCTCACGAAGGCCTTCTGCTAACTCCTTGGGTAACTCTCCGGTCATGAGTGTATTGACTTGACTCTTGCGGCTCAATGCATTGGCTACTACGTTAGCCTTTCCGGGATGATAGTGCAACTTCATGTCATAATCCTTAATGAGTTCCAACCATCTCCTCTGCCTGAGATTCAACTCCTTCTGTGTGAAGATATACTTCAAACTCTTGTGATCCGTGTATACCTCACAATGGTTTCCGATGAGAAAATATCCCCAAGTCTTCAACGCATGCACTACGACTACTAACTCCAAATCATGCGTAGCATAATTTAACTCATGGATTTTAAGCTGTCGTGAGGCATATGAAACAACTCTTCCTTCCTGCATAAGCATTGCTCCAAGTCCTCGACGAGAGGCGTCACAATACACTTCATAATCCTTGCATTGATCTGGCAGAATCAACACTGGTGATGTAACCAAACGTTTCTTCAATTCCTGAAAACCAGCCTCACATTCCTCAGTCCATTTGAATTTGGTGTCCTTCTTTAACAACTCCGTCATAGGCTTTGCAATCTTTGAGAAATTCTCAATGAACCTCCGGTAGTATCCTGTGAGTCCAAGAAAACTCCGTATCTCTCCAACAAATGTGGGTGCCTCCCAATTTTTCACAGTGACGACTTTGTTGGGGTCCACTGCTATTCCTTCTCTGGATATAACATGTCCAAGGAATCCAACTTCCTTCAACCAAAACTCACATTTGCTGAACTTGGCGTATAGTTGATGTTCTCTGAGCCTCCCAAGTACCAAACGCAAGTGCTCCTTATGCTCCTCTTCATTTTTCGAGTAGACCAAAATATCATCTATGAACACTATGCTGAACTTATCCAGAAACTCCATAAACACCTTGTTCATCATGTTCATAAAATAAGCAGGTGCGTTAGTCAAGCCAAATGACATAACGATATACTCATATAGCTTGTACCTTGTGGTAAAAGATGTCTTAGGTATATCCTGCTCTCGAATCTTCAATTGGTAGTAACCTGATCACAGATCGATCTTGGAAAACACCTTAGCTCCTTGCAGCTGATCAAACAAATCATTGATCATCGGCAGTGGGTACTTGTTCTTGATTGTTACCTCATTCAATCCACGATAATCAAAAACCATCCTTAACGATCCATCCTTCTACTCCACTAGAAGTACTGGTGATCCCCAAGGTGACGAACTTGGGCGAATATATCCTTTATCCAATAACTCCTTAATCTGTTTCTTAATTTCCTCTAAATCCTGTGCGGGCATCCTATACGGTCTCTTAGATATTGGCCCTGCACCTGGCAAAAACTCTATGTCTCTATCCGGTGGCATGCCTGGCAACTCTTCTGGAAATACATCCGGGAAATCCTTTATCACTGGTACTTCCTCCTATACAACTCCTATTAAGGAATTTACTTGAGTCCTAATCGGCAAATGTCAGGATACATACTTGATCCTTCTTCCTTCTGGGGTGGTGAGCAAAATCGACTTACTAGTGCAATCGATGTTTCCTCCATACATCGATAGCCAATCCATACCCAGAATCACATCCAAACCTTGCAACTCCAGAATTATCAGGTCTGAGGGGAAAACTTGCCTACCTATGGCCAACGGTATCTGAAAACATCCTTGGCTTGCCATATACTCTGCTCCTGGTGAGCTCACTAACATAGGTGTACTAAAACTTTGGTGGGCAGTTTATACTTATCCACAAATCCCCTTGATATGTATGAATGCGATGCACCAGTATCGAAAAGTACGACTGCAGTAAAAGACTTAACCAAAAACTTACCTATTACTGCATCTGGCTGGGCTTCAATCTCCTCCACGTTAATGTGGTTCACTTGTCCCATGTTGAAAGGGTTGGGCTTCTTCCCAGAGCTTCCATTGTCGTTTCCGTTCTTAGCTTCAGGACATTCATTGGCGTAATGTCCGGTCTTCTGGCACTTGTAGCAAGTAACGTGGCTTAGATCTTTCTTGGCGGGCGTTGATGGTTGGAACGGTTCTGTCCGTTGCTTCCTCCATTACCATTCTTGGAGCCACTATGGTTGTGTGAACTTCCTCCATTGTGAGTGTGGCCTCCATGGTTATGCACAAGTCCTCCCGAGTTCGGGGTGAAATGGGGTCTCTGCTGAGCTCCTGAATTATGCTTCCCTTGTCCATACTTCCTCTTGCTGTTATCAATCTGCTGCTGCTTCCCTTCAATCATGAAAGCTCTATCTACCAACTGTTGGTAGTTATTAAAGGTTGCTACCATCAACTGCATGCTCAGCTCATCATTCAATCCCTCCAAAAACTTCTCCTGCTTAGCTGCATCCGTAGCAACATCATCTGGGGCATAACGGGCTAGCTTGCTAAAGTCATCCACATACTGGCTAACTGTGCGTCCTCCTTGGCATAAGTTGCGAAACTCACGCTTCTTTATGGCCCTAGCTCCTGCTGATACATAGGCGGTGCGAAAAGCCTGCTGGAACTGGTCCCATGTAACAGTGGCTATAGGATAGGTGACAGTGTAATTCTCTCACCATGAGGCTGCTGGTCCATCCAATGGGTGCGCGGCAAAATGCACCCTCTCAGCATCTATGCATCCTACAGTGGTTAACTCCCTTCCAATCCTGTGGAGCCAATCATCTGCCACTATTGGCTCGGTGCTACTGGAAAACACCGGCGGCTGCAACCTCAGAAAACGGGCTATTGTCAACTGGTGGTGGTGGTGGGTTGTTGTTGTTGTTGTTGCCTTGGTTCTAAACTAACAACTGCATCCGGGTATTCTGCTGTTGGATCAACTGAGTGAGCTCCGGTGGAAAAGTAAATTCGGGGTCACGTCTCGGAGGCATCTAAGGGTTTAGAGGGAAGAGAATAGAATAGAATGAGGTCTAGTGAGAAAACACTATCCATATGCACATGAGACAAACACAATCATATCACTCAATCAATCAAGCAAGGGCATACAACCGGTCTAGAACTTATCGTTACAAAGTGCTCGGACTATAGTATATACATGGTAGACTACTACTACTATTTTGGTGGTCAACTAGAAATATTAATCGGTCAAAGACTCCATGATATCTGCTCCAGCTTCGTCTTCATAATCATCATCACTATCGTCGGAGTCCGAGTCAGTGTCGTCGATGATGATGTAGTCCTCAGAACGAATCTCCTTGGGTTCATCGTCTTCTCCTCCTGGCGTGGGGTCTCCCATGAATACTCCTAGCTTCCTTTCCAGATCGTCATTCTTCTCCACTAGTACAACGATTTCCTCCTCATAATCTTCGCGAGTTGCCTTGAGTTCTTCCTCAAGCTTTGTGATCCTTGTCATTGCCTTCTTCAGATCTATCATGCCTGCGCACATCTGGTTTTCCTGGTGGCGAATATGCTGGTTTATCTCCTGGATGAAAGCTGCAATTGATCTATCCTTCCTGGTGCTAATCATCTCCCATTGCTCATCTCGGCGCCCACAAATCTGGTAGATAGTATCCTTGAGATCCTTGTGGTAAACTTCTCTAATGCGTCCCATCGTGATGTGAGCTGCCATACTCTTTCCTAGACTCCAGGTTGGTGCATCGAAGGAAAACTCTATGGGCATAGTGACTGGCGTAAATGTCCTTCCTGGACCTTGAACTTGAATCATCCAGTGCTCCTCTTCTGGTAAAGTGGCGTTGTAAGTCCAGGTGAAGCTTGGTATTCCGATGTTCAGGTACCTAGTGACTTCCTTCAAGTGTCGTCCAAAGGGTGTTTTTTTCATCTGGTTGTTCAAACTTATTCCTTGAGTCCTCCATCCTAAAGAGTGGAAAATGGAGAGGAGTCAGAAATGAGAAGAGAGTAGTGATCTAGGGCTTTAGCTAGTGGTCGTGTCCTACAGTCAGCGTGTGCTCTGATACCATCTTGTAGCGACCAGACCTCAAACAGTCTGATCTCTGTGCATCAGTGTCATCCCTGGATCGGTAATGCTGACGCACACAGTACTTGAGGATTTATAACAGAGTAGCAATCACACACTTATTACATCGAATGTCTCAAAAGAGAACTTACTACAATAAATATGGCTTAAGGCCATCTAATACGATAACAGCGGAAGGCTTGGAAGATATAGTGAGTCAATTAACTCCAACAACATCACTGAGTGAAAGACCACGACCTAAGGCTCCTTACTTGTCGTCTGAAAAGTCTGCAACATGATACGTTGCAGCCTGAAATGGGTCAGCACATGGAATAGGCTGGCAATTGTAACACAAGAGAGTAATGAACAATGTAAAGCTATCACTACATGCATATATGGCTGGTGGAGGCTATATGGTTAATAGGTTTTGCAAAAAGCCAAATATTCCCTACTGCAAAGGAATATATTTTATTTAACTACAAAGTTGGTTGAAAACATTTAGAAGGTAAACCCCCTCTCAATCCCAATTAAAAGTAATCATTAACCCAACAAAATTAATTTAGAGTGATGAGATCCACATGATAATCCAAGAACTAGATACTCAAGATGTCCATAACCGGGGACACGGCTAACCATGATTAGTTTGTACACTCTGCAGAGGTTTGTGCACTTTTCCCTACAAGACTCGATCTCCTCCATTGGATTTCTCGCACTACAAGTTGTTTGAGAAACGGATGACCGAGACACAGTCTATCAGAAGTGTTAGCACCTTACGATGAGTAGACCGGTACACCTACATCCCCTACATCTGCTAGTCTACCACCGTAAGAGTTCACATGACTTAATCAACTATGTCGGAGCCCATAATGGCATGTGGCTGCACACGGAAGTTTCCAGCATGAATAATCTTATGATCCCTTTGAGCCTGGGTGGCGGTCCATAGGAAAATCACACGGTACCCTGGGATTTCCAAAAGTACAGGCAATCATTGGGTTCCCCAGGTGCCTCAATCCACCCAGATGTGTATTAAAGTTGCCACCTTAAATTGAACGATTAAGTAAACAATCTCACAATCTGTCATGGAATACACTCAAACCCAATCCACGTCTACGAGCATAGCATGGCAATATAAGCATAACGTAGAAGTAACTCCCAGGGTTTGATAATGAAATGGGTGAATAGGTACTACCTCATCTACTTCCCAACCCACAATTTATTCAAATCCTAACCATGCAATTGTTTGAGGGTTGATCTAATGCAATAAAAACTGGGAAGTAAAGAGGTATGATAAAAGTGTTACTTGCCTTGCTGATGATCCATGAAACCTAGAGACTCGATGTAGCACGCTTCGCACTCCGGGCACTCTATCGCAATCAAACAAGCATACAATAAGCAATCAAGAAAAGACATGTGTAAAATCAACTAAGAAGTCTAATCAGAAAGTTCAACTTAAGTACTTCAGTTTGCAAAAAGAATCAAATCAAATAGAGCAACGAAACTCAAACTGCGAAAGAAACAAGCTTCGTTTACTAATCTAGACTAAAGTCAAATTTTACAGTAGCAAAAACTTGTTTAAGTTGATTAAACAGAAAGAGGGTTTCGAGACGAAACTCTAGGCGCTTGAATCGCCTGATTCTGATAAACAAGCGAAAAGTTATACTAGAATGAAAATCGAATCAGAAATAGCGATCAAAAATAATCGCAAAAAAATCTGAGAATAATAAAAACTGACGAACAGGCTAACGAACGAATGTTCGCTGTCTGCGGTAAAACGGTGAAAACCGTTCGTTAAAACGAACGTACGGACAAACGTCCGCTAAATAAACTAAACCGGAAAAACCGAACCGATCTATTAAAAAAACAGATCTAGGGTTTACCGAAAAAACCGAACAAAAAAAACACGGCAACTCTGGCGCAACGGCGGCGGTGGAATGGCGCGACGCGGGGCGGCGGTGGCGGGCTCGAGGCGGCTAGGGTTTCGGTGGCACGGGCTTGGGTGGGCTGCGGTGGGGTGGCGGCTTATAAAGGCTGGGCGGGGCAGAGTCCACGGCGGCCCAAGTCGGTTTGACTTTTTTTTAATAAAAAAAATAATCCCGATGCGCAGAAAAAGAAAGAAAAGAAATAATAAACATACTCCAAAAATTCCGAAATAAATTTTCCCCGTCCTCTAAAAATAAGCCGGACAAGGTGAACATTTATTTGGGCCTAAAATGCAATTTTGAAAAACGCTTTTTTTCCTAATTCATATAAAATAACGATAAAATTCCGAATAAAAATCTTATTTGATTTTAATATTAAATCTTCGATATTTCTCTATTTTGAGGAAGTCATTTTATCCTCTCTCTTTTATTTTTATAAAAGAAATATTTGAAGAGAAAATAATTAAAATCAAACGATCCTCTTTTCAAAATTCGCGAAAACGGGAATATGAAAATAATGAAATTCCCAACTCTCTCCGTAGGTGCTTGAGTTGCGTAGAATTTCTAGGATCATGCCAAAATGCAATAAAATATGATATGCAATGATGACCTAATGCATAACATTCCAAACTGAAAATTTGGGATGTTACAGTTCAGATTTTTAATGACTGCAAATTAAAAAAAACTCTGATGCACTAACCGACAGCCTCCCAAATTTGTAAGTTTCCAGATAAATCTTTCCCTTGACAACCATATCCTCGTTGTATAACTTCAACATGTCATTGTTCATCAGGAATGACGCGTGTGGCGTCAACGTGTGCATAACTGGAAATTTGTGAAGCTTCAAGCAATCTAGATACATAATCAGGGGGACAATGGCACAACCCTCTTCATAGTTCTGCTTGCTACCTTCTGTCTACCACTTCACCACAACTGCCTGCAGCTCATCAACAACAAGCTGACAAAAGTCCATCTGCGCCATAGCCACATAATCCATGTTCTCAACCATGGCAGCAACCCTGCCCAAACTAACTGCAGGCCCGAGGCACAGCAAATTCTGATAAAGTATCAGGATGAATACCTTGACAACAAGATCAACTGTCATAGGATCATCATCCTCCACCAAAATCGCTAGCATTTGAACCAAGACCTTGACACCTATACTTCGTGAACGGTCAAAGCCAGGCTCATCCTTGAGGGCAGACAACGAGTCATCATGGCCACTGGTAGCATGCATGGGTCCAGTGAGAGGTTCCATAGGAAAACCAAAAATGTGATGAACTGCAGCACGATTGATTTGAAGAACCCTATCATTCCCAAAGTCCATTGTCATCGTGGCAGAGTCAATCACTCCCATCAGATAGCACATAAGAATGCGCGACACATTTTTCTTTATTGTTAAGTCAAAGACAGCACCAAAGCCAGCGCCCTGAGCATGATTATGGCGTGCTTCTTTCAATAAACCGACAACTTTGCACACAGTGGGGAGTGACAAACGTACGGTCTTGTTAAATCGAGCATCATCTCCCTCACCGTCATCTTCAGTTCCCTTCCTCTTACAAGACTTTGATACGTCCATTTTGCATCATGCTTTTATATCAATATTTATTGCATTATGGGCTGCTATTACACATTATGTCACAATACTTATGCATATTCTCTCTTATTTTACAAGGTTTACATAAAGAGGGAGAATGCCGGCAGCTAGGATTCTGGCTGGAAAAGGAGAAAATATTAGAGACCTATTTTGCACAGCTCCAAAAGTCCTGAAACTTCACGGATGATGTTTTCCAAATATATAAAAAACATTGAGCGCAAGAACTTCACCAGGGGGGCCACACCCTGCCCATGAGGGTGGGGGTGCGCCCTACCCCCCTAGGCGCGCCCCTACCTCGTGGGCCCCCTGGTGGCCCTCCGATGACCATCGTCTGCTATATGGGCTCTTTCGATGGAAAAAAAATCATAAGCCATCTTCTCGGACGAAACTCCGCCGCCATGAGGCGGAACCTTGGCGGAACCAATATAGGGTTCTGGCGGGGCTGTTTTGCCGGGGAAACTTCCCTCCCGGAGGGGGAAATCATCGCCATCGTCATCACCAACGCTCCTCTCATTGGGAGAGGGCAATCTCCATCAACATCTTCATCAGCACCATCTCATCTCAAAACCCTAGTTCATCTCTTGTATCCAATTCTTGTCTCCAAGTCCGGGATTGGTGCTAGTAGGTTGCTAGTAGTGTTAATTACTCGTTGTAGTTGATGCTAGTTGGTTTAATTGGTAGAAGATCATATGTTCAAATCCTATATGCACATTAATACCCCTCTAATTACGAACATGTTTATGCTTTGTGAGTAGTTACTTTTGTTCCTGAGGACATGGGAGAAGTCTTGCTATTAGTAGTCATGTGAATTTGCTATTCGTTCGATAATTTGATGAGATGTATGTTGTCTCTCCTCTAGTGGTGTTATGTGAATGTCTACTACATGACACTTCACCATTGTTTGGGCCTAGAGGAAGGCATTGGGAAGTAATAAGTAGATGATGGGTTGCTAGAGTGATAGAAGCTTAAACCCTAGTTTATGCGTTGCTTCGTAAGGGGCTGATTTGGATCCATATGTTTCATGCTATGGTTAGGTTTACCTTAATAATTTTGTTGTATTTGCGGATGCTTGCAATAGAGGTTAATCATAAGTGGGATGCTTGTCCATGTAAGGGCAGCACCTAAGCACCGGTCCATCCACATACCAAATTAGCAAAGTACCGAACGCGAATCATATGAGCGTGATGAAAACTAGCTTGACGATATTCCCATGTGTCCTCGGAAGCGCTTTACATCATATAAGAGTTTGTCCAGGCTTGTCCTTTGCTACAAAAGGATTGGGCCACTTTGCTGCACCTTATTTACTTTTGTTACTTGTTGATCGTTACAAATTATCTTATGACAAAACTATCTATTACCACTTATTTCAGTACTTGCAGAGAATACCTTGTTGGAAACCGCTTATCATTTCCTTCTGCTCCTCGTTGGGTTAGACACTCTTACTTATCGAAAGGACTACGATAGATCCCCTATACTTGTGGGTCATCAAGACTCTTTTCTGGCGCCGTTGCCGAGGAGTGAAGCGCCTTTGGTAGGTGGAATTTGATAAGGAAAAGTTTATATAGTGTGCTGAAATTTACTGTCACTTGTTACTATGGAAAGTAATCCTCTGAGGGGCTTGTTCGGGGTATCTTCACCCCAACCAGTAGAGCAAAGAGTTGCTCCTCAACCTACTGAAAATGAAAATGCTTGATTTGAAATTCCTTTGGGTATGGTAGAAAAACTGCTAGCTAATCCTTTTTAGGAGATGGAACAAAACATCCTGATGAGCATCTAATATATGTGGATGAAGTTTGTGGATTATTTAAGCTTGCAGGTGTACCCAGAGATGTTGTTAAGAAGAAGGTCTTCCCCTTATCTTTGAGGGGAGATGCATCGACATGGTATAGGCTATGTGATGATATGGAGTCTTGGAACTACAAACGATTGAAATTGGAATTTCATCAAAAGTTTTATCCTATGCATCTTGTTCATCGTGATCACAATTATATATATAATTTTTGGCCTCGCGAAGGAGAAAGCATCGCTCAAGCTTGGGGGAGGCTTAAACCAATGTTATATTCATGCCCCAATCATGAGCTCTCAAGAGAAATGATTATTCAAAAATTTTATGCTCAGCTTTCTGGTAACAATCGCACCATGCTTCATACTTCTTGTGCTGGCTCTTTTATGATGAAGACTATTGAATTCAAATGGGATTTATTGGAAAGAATTAAACGCAACTCCGAAGATTGGGACCTCGACAATGGTAAGGTGTCAGGTATGACACCTAGTTTTGATTGTGTTAAATCTTTTATGGATACCAATATTTTTCATAAATTTAGCACTAAATATGGACTTGACTTTGAGATAGTAGCTTCTTTCTGTGAATCTTTTGCTGCTTATGTTGATCTCCCCAAGGAGAAGTGGTTTAAATATCATCCTCCCATAGAAGTAAAAGTAGATGCACCTATTAAACTTGAAGAAAAGACTATTACTTATAATGATCCTATTGTTCCTACTTCTTATGTTGAGAAACCGCCTTTCCCTGTTAGGATAAAGGATCATGCTAAAGCTTCAACTGTGGTTCATAAAAGCAATATCAAAACATATACACCTCCTGAGCAAGTTAAAGTTGAACCTAATATTGCTATTGTTAAAGATCTCTTGTCTGATAATATAGATGGGCATGTTATTTATTTCTGTAATGAAACTGCTATAATTGCTAAACCCTGTGATACAAATAAACCTAGACCTGTGGTAGGCATGCCTATTATTTCTGTTAAAATAGGAGATCATTGTTATCACGGCTTATGTGATATGGGTGCTAGTGCTAGTGCAATACCTTATTCTTTATACCAAGAAGTTATGCATGATATTGCACCTGCTGAGACGGAAGATATTGATGTTACAATTAAACTTGCTAATAGAGATACTATTTCACCAATGGGAATTGTTAGAGATGTTGAAGTCTTGTGTGGGAAAACTAAATATCCTGCTGATTTTCTTGTTCTTGGTTCCCCACAAGATAGTTTTTGTCCCATTATATTTGGTAGACCCTTCTTAAATACTGTTAATGCTACCATAGATTGCAAAAGGGATGTTGTTACTGTTGGTTTAGATGATATGACTCATGAATTTAATTTTTCTAAATTTAGTAGGCAACACCGTGAAGAAGAATTACCTAGTAAGGATGAAATTATTGGTCTTGCCTCTATTGCCGTACCTCCTAGTGATCCTTTAGAACAATATTTGCTAGACCATGAAAATGATATGTTTATGAATGAAAGAAGGGAATTAGATGAAGTATTCTTTAAACAAGAACCTATTCTGAAAAACAATTTACCTGTTGAAATCCTAGGGGATCCTACTCCACCCAAGGGTGATCCCATGTTTGAGCTTAAACTGTTACCTGATACTCTTAAATATGCTTATTTTGATGAGAAAAAGATATACCCTGTTATTATTAGTGCTAACCTTTCAGAACATGAAGAAGAGAGATTATTAAAAACTCTAAAGAAGCACCGTGCTGCTATTGGGTATACTCTTGATGATCTTAAGGGCATTAGTCCCACTCTATGTCAACATAAAATTAATTTGGAAGAAGATGCTAAACTAGTTCGTGATCATCAATGTCGTCTGAATCCTAAAATGAAAGAAGTGGTAAGAAAGTAGATACTAAAGCTCCTTGAGGCAGGTATAATTTATCCCGTTGCTGATAGTAAGTGGGTAAGTCCTGTCCATTGTATCCCTAAGAAGGGAGGTATTACTGTTGTTCCTAATGATAAAGATGAATTGATTCCTCAAAGAATTATTACTGGTTATAGGATGGTGATTGATTTCCTCAAATTAAATAAGGATACTAATAAGGATCATTACCCCTTACCTTTTATTGATCAAATGCTAGAAATATTATCCAAACATACACATTTTTGCTTTCTAGATGGTTACTCTGGTTTCTCTCAAATACCTGTGTCAGCCAAAGATCAATCAAAGACTACTTTTACATGCCCTTTTGGTACTTTTGCTTATAGACATATGCCTTTTGGTTTATGTAATGCACCTGCTACCTTTCAAAGATGCATGATGGCTATATTCTCTGACTTTTGTGAGAAGATTTGTGAGGTTTTCATGGACGACTTTTCCGTCTATGGATCTTCTTTTGATGATTGCTTGAGCAACCTTGATCGAGTTTTGCAGAGATGTGAAGAAACTAATCTTGTCTTGAATTGGGAAAAGTGCCACTTTATGGTTAATGAAGGTGTTGTCTTGGGGCATAAAGTTTTTGAAAGAGGTATTGAAGTTGATAAAGCCAAGGTTGATGCTATTTAAAAGATGCCATGTCCCAAGGACATCAAAGGTATAAGAAGTTTCCTTGGTCATGCCGGTTTTTATAGGAGGTTCATGAAGGACTTCTCAAAAATCTCTCGGCCTCTGACTAATTTATTACAAAAAGATATACCATTTGTCTTTGATGATGATTGTGTAGAAGCATTTGAAATACTTAAGAAAGCATTGATTTCTGCACCTATTGTTCAGCCACCTGATTGGAATTTACCCTTTGAAATTATGTGTGATGCTAGTGATTATGTTGTAGGTGCTGTTCTAGGACAAAGAGTTGATAAGAAACTAAATGTTATTCAATATGCTAGTAAAACTCTAGACAATGCTCGAAGAAATTATGCTACTACTGAAAAAGAATTCTTAGCAGTTGTATTTGCCTGTGATAAGTTTAGACCTTATATTGTTGATTCTAAAGTAACTATTCACACTGATCATGCTGCTATTAAATATCTTATGGAAAAGAAAGATGCTAAACCTAGACTTATTAGATGGGTTCTCTTGCTACAAGAATTTGATTTACATATTTTTGATAGAAAAGGAGCTGAGAACCCCGTTGCAGACAACTTGTCTAGGCTAGAAAATGTGCTTTATGACCCACTACCTATTGATGATAGCTTTCTTGATGAACAATTAAATGTCATAAATACTTCTCATACTGCTCCATGGTATGCTGATTGTGCTAATTACATTGTTGCTAAGTTTATACCACCTAGTTTCACATACCAGCAAAAGAAAAGGTTCTTCTATGATTTGAGGCATTACTTTTGGGATGACCCACATGTTTATAAAGAAGGAGTGAATGGTGTTATTAGACTTTGTGTACCTAAGCATGAACAGGAATAGATCCTACGCAAGTGTCACTCCAAGCTTATGGGGGACACCATGCTGGAGATAGAACTGCACATAAGGTACTGCAATGTGGTTTTTATTGGCCTACTCTCTTCAAGGATGCCCGTAAGTTTGTCTTATCTTGTGATGAATGTCAAAGAATTGGTAATATTAGTAGACGTCAAGAAATGCCTATGAATTATTCACTTGTTATTGAACCATTTGATGTTTGGGGCTTTGACTATATGGGACCTTTTCCTTCCTCTAATGGTTATACACATATTTTAGTTGTTGTTGATTACGTTACTAAGTGGGTAGAAGCTATTCCAACTAGTAGTGCTGATCATAAAACTTCTATTAAAATGCTTAAAGAAGTTATTTTTCCAAGGTTTGGAGTCCCTAGATATTTAATGACTGATGGTGGTTCACATTTTATTCATGGTGCTTTCCGTAAAATGCTTGCTAAATATGATGTTAATCATAGAATTGCATCTCCTTATCACCCTTAGTATAGTGGTCAAGTAGAATTGAGTAATAGAGAACTCAAATTAATTTTGCAAAAGACTGTGAAAAGGTCCAGAAAGAATTGGTCCAAGAAACTTGATGATGCCTTATGGGCCTATAGAACTGCATATAAAAATCCTATGGGTATGTCTCCGTATAAAATGGTCTATGGAAAAGCATGTCACTTACCTCTTGAACTAGAACACAAGGCTTATTGGGCTATTAAAGAACTTAATTATGATTTTAAACTTGCCGGTGAGAAGAGGTTATTTGATATTAGCTCACTTGATGAATGGAGAACCCAAGCCTACGAAAATGCCAAGTTGTTTAAAGAAAAAGTTAAAAGGTGGCATGATAAAAGAATACAAAAGCGTGAGTTTAATGTAGGTGATTATGTATTGCTATACAACTCTCGTTTAAGATTTTTTGCAGGAAAACTTCTCTCCAAATGGGAAGGCCCTTACATTATCGACGAGGTCTATCGTTCCGGCGCCATAAAAATCAACAACTTCGAAGGCACAAATCCGAAAGTGGTGAACGGTCAAAGAATCAAACACTATATCTCAGGTAATCCCATAAATGTTGAAACCAATGTTATTGAAACCGTAACCCCGGAGGAATACATAAAGGACACTTTCCGGAACGTTTCAGACTCCGAAAAGGAATAGGTATGTGTTATAGTAAGTAAACCGACTCCAAAACAGTTTTTAAGGCAATATTTCTCCGTTTTGGAATATTTAGAAAAATAGAAAAATAAGCAGCAGTCCGGAAAGGACACAAGGGCCCCACGAGGGTGGAGGGCGCGCCCTACCCTACTGGGCGCACCCCCCTACCTCGTGTGCTCTCCGGACTCCGTTTTCTTATAGGACACATATTTTGGTCGGTAAAAATTCATTATATAACCTCCCGGGGGTTTTCACTCCCGTATCACACAAAAATCTCATGTCTTTGTTTCGAGTTGTTTCCTGTCAGGGTTCTCAAGGCCAGGCACCATGTCGTCTCCCTCCTCCTCCAACCATGAGGGCAATGATGCTTGGCTAATGAAGATAGAGCTTAAGAGAGAAGAACCTATGGAGATCAACAAGGATGAAGGGATCAAGAAGTCCATGGAGGACCAAGTTCCAGCAACAGAGAACACCCTTCAACTGGATAACAATCTTCTTACTCCAACAGAAATCGAAGCTTTCAAGATGATTGAGTTGGCTCATATACAAAATAAGTATCTCAAACGTGAAAATATTTTTTTGAAGGAGCATATCATCGCACTCAAGGGCATTATCCGCAAGCTAGAAGACCTCCTACGCTCGATGTGCGACTATCCATCATCAACAACTCCACCTTCTTATCCAACAAAGAAGAATTGAGTATCTGGTATGGGCACTCCGCTTGGCAACTGCGAAGCTTGGGGGAGTGCCCCGGTATTGTATCACCATCACTTTTATCTTTACCATTTTTCTTAGTTCGATCCTTTTGGTAATATCTTGATCTAGTTGTGAGTTTTGCTTTATTACCCCTCTATGTAATCGAGTCCGTGAGCTATATAATAAATATTAGTGTTGAGTCAAGGGCTTGATTATTTTGCCATGATCCTAAGTGAATAAAGGAAAAGAGAAAGAAATAAAAAGAAACAAAGAGATCATGTGACTCTTATGGAGAGTAATGAGCTCACATAGAAAGAGTATGATGAATAAAAGTTATTGAGGGTTGAAAAACATAGTTTTGGTCATCGTTGCAATTAATAGGAAGTAATAAAGAAAGAGAGGTCTTCACATATAAATATACTATCTTGGACATCTTTTATGATTGTGAGCACTCATTAAAATATGACATGCTAAAGAGTCGACATTGGACAAGGAAGACAACGTAATGGGTTATGTTTTCTTACATCTGAGATAAATTATATTGTCTTGGATCCTACAACATGTTGAGCTTGCCTTTCTCCCTCATGCTAGCCAAATTCATTGCACCAAGTAGAGATACTACTTGTGCTTCCAAATACCCTTAAACCGGTTTTGCCATGAGAGTCCACCATACCTACCTATGGATTCAGTAAGATCCATCAAGTAAGTTGTCATCGGTGCAAGCAATAAAAATTTCTCTCTAAATATGTATGATTGATTGGTGTGGAGGAAATAAGCTTTATACGATCGTGTGATATGGAAGTAATAAAAGCAAAAGACTGCATAATAAAGGTCCATATCACAAGTGGCAATATAAAGTGACGTTCTTTTGCATTAGGATTTTGTGCATCCAACCATAAAAGCGCATGACAACCTCTGCTTCCCTCTGCGAAGGGACTATCTTTTACTTTTATCTCCTATACTGCAAAAGAGTCAAGGTGATCTTCACCCTTCCTTTTTACATTTTATCCTTTGGCAAGCACAATATGTTGGAAAGATCCTGGTATATATGGCTAATTGGATGTGGGTTTTCATGAACTATTACTGTTGACATTACCCTTGAGGTAAAACGTTGGGAGGCAAAACTATAAGCCCCTATCTTTCTCTGTGTCTGATTAAAACTCCATACCCATAAGTATTGCATGAGTGTCAGCAATTGTGAAAGACTATATGATAGTTGAGTATGTGGACTTGCTGAAAGGCTCTTATACATTGACTCTTTCCTATGTTATGATAAATTGCAATTGCTTCAATGATTGAGATTATAGTTTGTTAGTTTTCAATGAAGTTTACGATTCATACTTGATATTGTGATTGAATTATTACTCTAGCATAAGATATCATATGACAAGAATTATATAAGTTGCTTCTCTAAGAATGATCATGATGCCCTCATGTCCATATTTTATTTTTATCGACACCTTCATCTCTAAACATGTGGACATATTTTTCAATTTTGGCTTTTCGCTTGAGGACAAGCGAGGTCTAAGCTTGGGGGAGTTGATACGTCCATTTTGCATCATGCTTTTATATCAATATTTATTGCATTATGGGCTGTTATTACACATTATGTCACAATACTTATGTCTATTCTCTCTTATTTTATAAGGTTTACATAAAGAGGGAGAATGTCGGCAACTGGGATTCTGACTGGAAAAGGAGCAAATATTAGAGACCTATTCTGCACAGCTCCAAAAGTCCTGAAACTTCATGGATGATGTTTTCCAAATATATAAAAAACATTGAGCGCAAGAACTTCACCAGGGGGGCCACACCCTGCCCATGAGGGTGGGGGGCGCGCCCTACCCCCTGGGCGCGCCCCCCTACCTCGTGGGCCCCCTAGTGGCCCTCCAGTGACCATCTTCTGCTATATGGACTCTTTCGATGGAAAAAAAATCATAAGCCATCTTCTCAGATGAAACTCCGCCGCCACGAGGCGGAACCTTGGCGGAACCAATCTAGGGTTCTAGCGGGGCTGTTCTGCCGGGGAAACTTCCCTCCCGGAGGGGGAAATCATCGCCATCGTCATCACCAACGCTCCTCTCATCAGGAGAGGGCAATCTCCATCAACATCTTCATCAGCACCATCTCATCTCAAAACCCTAGTTCATCTCTTGTATCCAATTCTTGTCTCCAAGTCCGGGATTGGTGCTAGTAGGTTGCTAGTAGTGTTAATTACTCCTTGTAGTTGATGCTAGTTGGTTTAATTGGTGGAAGATCATATGTTCAGATCCTATATGCTCATTAATACCCCTCTGATTATGAACATGTTTATGCTTTGTGAGTAGTTACTTTTGTTCCTGAGGACATGGGAGAAGTCTTGCTATTAGTAGTCATGTGAATTTGGTATTCGTTTGATATTTTGATGAGATGTATGTTGTCTCTCCTCTAGTGATGTTATGCTAACATCGACTACATGACACTTCACCATTGTCTGGGCCTAGAGGAAGGCATTGGGAAGTAATAAGTAGATGATGGTTTGCTAGAGTGACAGAAGCTTAAACCCTAGTTTATGCGTTGCTTCATAAGGGGCTGATTTGGATCCATATGTTTCATGCTATGGTTAGGTTTACCTTAATACTTTTGTTGTATTTGCGGATGCTTGCAATAGAGGTTAATCATAAGTGGGATGCTTGTCCAAGTAAGGGCAGCACCCAAGCACCGGTCCACCCACATACCAAATTATCAAACTACCGAACACGAATCATGTGAGCGTGATGAAAACTAGCTTGACGATATTCCCATGTGTCCTCGGGAGCGCTTTACATCATATAAGAGTTTGTCCAGGCTTGTCCTTTGCTACAAAAGGATTGGGCCACTTTGCTGCACCTTATTTACTTTTGTTACTTGTTGCTCGTTACAAATTATCTTATCACAAAACTATCTGTTACCACTTATTTCAGTATTTGCGGAGAATACCTTGCTGGAAACCGCTTATCATTTCCTTCTGCTCCTCGTTGGGTTCGACACTCTTACTTATCGAAAGGACTACGATAGATCCCCTATACTTGTGGGTCATCATACTTCTTCCTCTGTGTAAAGGAAAATGCATTCCACATTAGAAGATTAGCCACAAAATAGATAAAAAGGTAGATGGAAGAAACAAATGTAGTCCACTTCAACAAACGTTTGGAACAATATCCGCCTCCCCACAAGAGTCAGCATCCGCATCTTCGTCGCAATCATCATAGGGTCGATTAGGTTGACTCTTAGATGGACCACAATCTTTTCGTCTACCAGTCTGAGCATCCCTCACAAAATCAGCAAGCACAAAGTCATCATCGTCAGAGTTGGTCCCTCCACTGACATGTGGTTGCTGTCAGCATTCTGGGAACAAGGGTGCCTAGACTTGCCTGCCTGCGGCCCATGAAGTGGCTCCATTGACGGCCCGGTACGGCTCAGCTTCAGCATCAACAACTCAAGACCCTCGTGAGGGGCCATGCCTCGCGAGGCGGACGACATCAAGACATCCACGAGGTGCAGTCTCTCCAGGCTGGCTCCTGAGGAGCGGAGATTTCTATGCAAGGCTCACCTCGCGAGGTTCGGATGACGTGAGACATGACGACCAAGGCCAGGCGGGCGCCAGCGGGCGCAGTATACCAGTTTCCTCTTTGGTGCTAAGGAGGCAAGCGTAGGCGTGGAGTCCCGAGGAATCAGCCAAAGGTTTCCGTTTCGGTGCAACAAGACCAAGACCTCTAGGACGGCATGATGGAGGTTATCGCTGAGCCCACCACGGCGTCACGACTAGAGGCTTTTGCAGGCGAAGACTACTTTTGTCAGGATAGCATGTACTAGTTGTCTCCCTTCGAATTTGGCCGTTGTGGGATCCCTTCCCGCCTTCATTTGGGAAGAGGACCAAGGCCACTATAAATAGGACTTAGCCACCATTATAGAGGGGGCGGATCATTCAGACCCTCCTCACATCCACCAGCTCATCGAGCACAAGAAATCCTCCTCCTGAGGTTGTTCTCCCACTGTACTAGTTCATCCTCAGCCCCTCAAGGCCAATCCACCACAAAGCAGGAGTAGGGTTTTACACCGCAAGGTGGCCCGAACCTGGGTAAAGTGTCGTGTCTCTTTTCGATTTAGTTCGTCGAGCTAGGCCATGAGATTAGCGAGTAGGAAGACTGGGGAGGACGAGTTCTTCGCACGCACCCTCGAGTTCGAACCTCTAGAGGGTCTGCGGAACCCGAAATCGGACATTTAGCATGCTAGGTAGGGGTGCGTCGGAGCCTCTCTTCTTCCAGTCGACCCGCCGCCATTCTGTCGTCCCCATGGATGATGATCCGAGGGCTCATATCGAGCACTGGGCTGCTTGGCCTGCTTGGGCAGTACCGTTCGCCCAAGAAGATCTCCACTTCGTGCTCCTAGCGGCCCGCACGCCTCCCAACACCGTTGGTCGTGGGCGGCACGGGCCGGCGCCGTCCGCCCTCGCACCATGACGTGCGCATGCCACCACATGATCTTTGGGCTACGCCGCGGCAACGACGCCACACACTCGCCGGGGGCAGGCGAACATGCGAGCCGCACTCTTCATGGTGCGAGAGCTCCTGCGTTGCAGGTTGGCGGAGGGTGGCCGCGACGCCCTGTTGGAGCGGGTTGCCAAGATGCTTGATGCCGCCTGGAGGGCCGCGGCGCCTTTCTGCACCCTGCCCACATCGCAGGTTGTGGCGGGGGTGCGTGCCGGCCCCTGCCGCGCCCACACAACACCCCCCGGAGCAACTGGGGGACCCGACGACGTCAACCCGGTCTGCAACGCCGCTCGTCCAACCTCAACAGTGCCACCCCCGTGCGAGGCAAGCTCGGGCGGTCCCTCCTAGGGCCGCGTCGAGACACCACCCCGCAGTCATTAGAGCCTGGCGCCGAAACTGGTAGCCCACGATGCAGGGCGCCCGGGCAACGACTCACGACAATTTCAGACGCCTACGTGCCCCCCATGGTGGACCTGATGTATGCGCCGAGAGAAGGCCCCCGCCCGTTCCCCGAGCCAGGTTGGGTAGAGGGGACGCAAGAGGCCGAGACTTTCCACGAGCCGGCCGGAAGCCTCACCGACCCTGATAACCCACAAGTATAGGGGATCGCAACAATTTTCGAGGGTAGAGTATTCAACCCAAATTTGTTGATTCGACACAAGGGGAGCCAAAGAATATTGTCAAGTATTAACAGTTCAGTTGTCAATTCAACCGCACCTGAAAGACTTAATATCTGCAGCAAAGTATTTAGTACCAAAGTAATATGGAAGTAACGGTAACGGTGGCAAAGGTAACAATATTGGTTTTGTAGTGATTGTAATAGTGGAAACGGTAAAGTAACTAAGGAGAGATCAATATCTGAAAAGCTCATAGGCATTGGATCAGTGATGGATAATTATGTCGGATGTGACTCCTCATGCAACAGTTATAACTTAGGGTGACACAGAACTAGCTCCAGTTCATCAATGTAATGTAGGCATGTATTCCGAATATAGTCTTATGTGCTTATGGAAAAGAACTTGCATGACATCTTTTGTCCTACCCTCCCGTGGCAGTGGGGTCCTATTGGAAACTAAGGGATATTAAGGCCTCCTTTGAATAGAGTACCGGAACAAAGCATTAGCACTTAGTGAATACATGAACTCCTCAAACTACGGTCATCACCGGGAGTGGTCCCGATTATTGTCACTTCGGGGTTACCGGATCATAACACATAGTAGGTGACTATTGACTTGTAAAATAGGATCAAGAACTCACATATATTCATGGAAACATAATAGGTTCAGATCTGAAATCATGGCACTCGGGCCCTAGTGACAAGCATTAAGCATAGCAAAGTCATAGCAACATCAATCTCAGAACATAATGGATACTGATACGTCTCCAATGTATCTATAATTTTTGATTGCTCCATGCTATATTATCTACTATTTTGGACATTATTGGGCTTTATTATCCACTTTTATATTATTTTTGGGACTAACCTATTAATCGGAGGCCCAACCTAGAATTGTGTTTTTTTGCCTATTTTAGGGTTTCGAAGAAAAGGAATATCAAACGGAGACCAAACGGAATGAAACCTTCGGGAACGTGATTTTCTCACCGAACAAGACCCAGGAGACTTGGACCCTACGTCAAGAAACAAAGAAGGAGGCCACGAGGTAGGGGCGCGCCTACCCCCCAGGCGCGCCCTCCACCCTCGTGGGCCCCCTGTTGCAACACTGACGTACTCCTTCCTCCTATATATACCTACGTACCCCCAAACAATCAGATACGGAGCCAAAACCCTAATTCCACTGCCACAACTTTCTGTATCCACGAGATCCCATCTTGGGGCCTGTTCCGGAGCTCCGCCGGAGGGGGCGTCGATCACGGAGGGCTTCTACATCAACACCATAGCCCCTCCGATGAAGTGTGAGTAGTTTACCTCAGACCTACGGGTCCATAGTTATTAGCTAGATGGCTTCTTATCTCTTTTTGGATGTCAATACAATGTTCTCCCCCTCTCTTGTGGAGATCTATTCGATGTAATCTTCTTTTTGCGGTGTGTTTGTTGAGACCGATGAATTGTGGGTTTATGATCAAGTCTATCTATGAACAATATTTGAATCTTCTCTGTATTCTTTTATGTATGATTGGTTATCTTTGCAAGTCTCTTCGAATTATCAGTTTGGTTTGGCCTACTAGATTGATCTTTCTTGCAATGGGAGAAGTGCTTAGCTTTGGGTTCAATCTTGCGGTGTCCTTTCCCAGTGACAGTAGGGGCAGCAAGGCACATATTGTATTGTTGCCATCGAGGATAACAAGATGGGGTTTTCATCATATTGCATGAGTTTATCCCTCTACATCATGTCATCTTGCTTAAGGTGTTACTCTATTTTCATGAACTTAATACTCTAGATGCATGCTGGATAGAGGTTGATGAGTGGAGTAATAGTAGTAGATGCAGGCAGGAGTCGGTCTACTTGTCTCAGATGTGATGCCTATATACATGATCATACCTAGATATTCTCATAACTATGCTCAATTCTGTCAATTGCTCAACAGTAATTCGTTCACCCATCGTAGAATACTTATGCTCTCGAGAGAAGCCACTAGTGAAACCTATGGCCCCGGGTCTATCTTCATCATATTAATCTCCCAATACTTAGTTATTTCCTTTGCTTTTTTACTTTGCTTTTGTTTTACTTTGCATCTTTATCATAAAAAATACCAAAAATATTATCTTATCATATCTATCAGATCTCACTCTCGTAAGTGATCGTGTAGGGATTGACAACCCCTTATTGCGTTGGTTGCGAGGATTTATTTGTTTTGTGCAGGTGCGAGGGACTCGCGCGTAGCCTCCTACTGGATTGATACCTTGGTTCTCAAAAACTGAGGGAAATACTTACGCTACTTTGCTGCATCATCCCTTCCTCTTCGGGGAAAACCAACGCAGTGCTCAAGAGGTAGCAGATACTAGGGATCAAACCCTAACAAAACTAACTCGATTACATGATAAGTCTCATCCAACCCATCACCGTCCAGCAAGCCTACGATGGAATTACTCACGCACGGCGGTGAGCATCATGAAATTGGTGATGGAGGAAGATTGATGATGGTGATGGCGATGGATTCCCCTCTCCGGAGCCCCGAACGGACTCTAGATCAGCCCTCCCGAGAGAGATTAGGGCTTGGCGGCGGCTCCGTATCGTAAAACATGATGAATCCTTCTCTCTGATTTTTTTCTCCCCGAACGTGAATATAAAGAGTTGGAGTTGAGGTCGGTGGAGCCTTAGGGGGCCCACGAGATAGGAGGCATGCCCCCACCCTCGTGGATAGGGTGTGGGCCCCCTGACATTGATTCTTTCACCTGTAATTTTTATATATTCCAAAAATATTCTCCGTGAAGTTTTAGGTCATTCCGAGAACTTTTGTTTCTGCACAAAAATAACACCATGGCAATTCTGCTGAAAACAACGTCAGTCTGGGTTAGTTCCATTCAAATCATGCAAGTTAGAGTCCAAAACAGGGTGAAAAGTGTTCGGAAAAGTAGATAAGATGGAGACGTATCAACTCCCCCAAGCTTAAACCTTTGCTTGTCCTCAAGCAATTCAGTTGACAAACTGAAAGTGATAAAGAAAAACTTTTACAAACTCTGTTTCATCTTGTTGTTGTAAATATGTAAAGCCAGCATTCAAGTTTTCAGCAAAGCTTTATGAACTAACCATATTCACAATAACATTTAGGTCTCATGTTTACTCATATCAATGGCATAACCAACTAGCGAGCAATAATAGTAAATCTCGGATGACAACACTTTCTCAAAACAATCATAATATGATAACAAGATGGTATCTCGCTAGCCCTTTCTGAGACCGCAAAACATAAATGCAGAGCACCTCTGAAGACCGAGGACTAACTAGACATTGTAATTCATGGTAAAAGAGATCCAGTCATACTCAATGTAAACTAATAGTAATGCATGCAAATGACAGCGGTGCTCTCCAAATGGTGCTTTTCAATAATAGGATGATGACTCAACATAAAGTAAATAGATAGGCCCTTTGCAGAGGGAAGCAGGGATTTGTAGAGGTGCCAGAGCTCGATTTTGAAATAGAGATGAATAATATTTTGAGTGGTATACTTTCAATGTCAACATAACAACCAAGAGATCTCGATATCTTCCATGCTACACACATTATAGGAGGTTCTCAAACAGGATGGTAAAGTTTATACTCCCCCACCACCAACAAACATCAATCCATGGCTTGTCCGAAACAACAGGTGCCTCCAACTAACAACAATCCTGGGGGAGTTTTGTTTGTAATTATTTTAATTTAAGCATGGGACTGGGCATCCCGGTTACCAGCCATTTTCTCGTGAATGAGGAGCGGAGTCCACTCCTCGTGAGAATAGCCCACCTAGCATGGAAGATATAGACAACCCTAGTTGATACATGAGCTATTCGAGCATACAAAACATAATTTCATTTGAAGGTTTAGAGTTTGGCACATACACATTTACTTAGAACGGCAGGTAGATACCACATATAGGAAGGTATGATGGACTCATATGGAATAACTTTTTGGGGTTTATGGAAGTGGATGCACAAGAAGTATTCCCGCTTAGTACAAGTGAAGGCTAGAAAGAGACTGGGAAGCGACCAACTAGAGAGCGACAAAAGTCATGAACTTGCATTAAAATTAATCAACACTGAATGCAAGCATGAGTAGGATATAATTCACCATGAACATAAATATCATGGAGGCTATGTTGATTTTGTTTCAACTACATGCGTGAACATGTGCCAAGTCAAGCCACTCGAATCGTTCAAAGGAGGATACCACCCTATCATACCACATCACAACCATTTTAATAGCATGTTGGCACGCAAGGTAAACCATTATAAACTCCTAGCTAATTAAGCATGGCATGAGCAACTATAATCTCTAATTGTCATTGCAAACATGTTTCATTCATAATAGGCTGAATCAGGAATGATGAACTAATCATATTTACAAAAACAAGATAGGTCGAGTTCATACCAGCTTCTCTCATCTCAATTAGTTCATCATATATCGTCATTATTGCCTTTCACTTGCACGACCGAATGGTGTGGATAATAATAATAGTGCACGTGCATTGGACTAAGCAGGAATCTGCAAGCACTCAATACAAGGGAGAAGACAAGGTAATATGAGCTCTTTGTCAGATCAACAATAATGCATATGAGAGCCACTCAACATTTTCATCATGGTCTTCTCCTCTCGACCCCCAAAGAAAAGAAAAGAAACAAAACTATTTACACAGGAAAGCTCCCAACAAGCAAAAGAAGAATGAGAAATCTTTTTGGGTTTTCTTTTAGTTACTACTACTATAGGCATGGAAAGTAAACTAGCTAAAAAGCTACAAGTAATTTTTTTGGTTTTGTTTTTCTTAAGGTTTTTCAAACACACAAGAAGAATGCTGGAAAAGAAAATAAACTAGCATGGATAATACAATGAAAAGGTATGATCACCGACAACTGGCATGAGTGTGTGAATATGAATGTAATGTCGGTGAGAAATACATACTCCCCCAAGCTTAGGCTTTTGGCCTAAGTTGGTCTAGGTCCACGGCTGGCCTGGTGGATATCCAAAGTTGTAGCTGGGGTCATACTGAGATGCAGCAGCTACTGCCTGACGAGCTGCAGCTTGGAGGCGAGCTGCCTCCGTCCTCCTCTCGTACTTGTTCGCCTCCTCCCTGGTTATAACATATCTCCTTTTTGCCTGAAAGTCAAAGAAAACAGGAGCAGGGAGAGCAACATGGACGGTGCGCCGTCTGTCAAAGATTAGTCCGTACTGGAGGAATTTTTCATTCCTCTCAACAAACTGATGGCGAATCATAGCATTATAATCTAGGTAAGCGGGAGGTAACTCAATATCATTTCCACGTATGGGTATATCAAGATAGTTAGCTACACGAGTTCCATAAATTCCACCAAACAAATCTCCACTTATACTGTTGTGATGCAACCAACGTGCAACAATGGCCCCCCAAGTTATATTGTTTATCACCTAATACTGCACTCTTGAGGACACTAAGATCTGGAACGCACATTGACAAGCCTCATCTTTCCCGTTAATGCATCTACCAATGAAGAGAGCAAAGTAATGTATGGAAGGGAAATGAATGCTCCCTATGGTAGTTTGTGTGATTTCCCTAGATTCCCCCACAGTAATACTAGCAAGAAAGTCTTTATATTTAGATTTGCGAGGTTCACTAACATTGCCCCACTGTGGGAGTTTACAAGCAGTATTAAAATCTTCTAGGTCCATGGTATATGATTTATCATAAAGATCAAATAAAACAGTGTGAGAGTTGCGCGAGGATGTAAATTTAAACCTTCTCACAAATGAATCAGTTAGATAGAGGTATTGCCGGCACTTATCTGACACGAAGCTCTCAAGATCAGCATTACGCACATACGTGTCAAATTCGTCCTTGATGCCTGCTTGGACCATGAACTCCTCTGACGGCCATTCACAAGGCCGCACTTGAGCTTCCCTTGGTAGTTCATTGTCCGGCTCACGTATCGCGAGCCTTGGGCCTTGCTTCCTTGAGGAACCACCTTGGTACATTTTCCTAAACATATTTCTTCCTTTGAAAAATTTCTGAAATTTTTAGTGACTCAAAATAAAGGTGAACCAAACTCAACAAGATTGATAGCAACTACTCCTACAAGTGCCTAGTAGCCATATCATGCATTACAACTAATTTTGACCACATAAATTTGAAATGCAAGCTCAAGAACAGGGTCACCTAAGCAGCAAAAAATTGCAATAAATAAAGCACTAGAACAAAAACTAATTGGACCGTTGGAGGAGTCACATATCGAAGAATAATCCTGTTGGGATCTACGGTAGGGTGCATCGACTTCAAATTAAAATTTCCTACGCGCAGAACAACCAAGAACATGCTACGGGAGATGGATCACAGTTTGCAGCGGAAGAAGAGTTGGGGTAGCGCGTCCGCGTGGATCGTCTCCTCCTCGTCCCATGGTACAGCCGGTGGTCGGCTCCCACGTACAGGTTCGCCAGAGCGGTGCAAGTGCACCGCCTCTAACGGTATCCGCGCGTGCAGGAGGAATGTCGTGCGACGGACTGCTAGGTCCGATCACACAACCGGCGGCGAGTGGAGGTGTCTATTCGCAACAGATGCAAACCCTAGTGACAGCGCTGAAGCGATCAACCGCATGAGTGTGCGGCACCTCGCTCCACTATATATATAGGCGTCCATCGTGGGCTCAACACTTGGGCCTCGCATGGACCCTAAAGCCCATAAGTCTACTCGGCCACAATCCGAATACAGTTCGGATCACATCCGACCAGTGTCCTCGGATCCGACCTCGTAGGTTCCTTCCCTTAAGCGCGCGACCCCTTAGGTTCAAGTCGGCTTGGTCGCAGTTCGGATCACCTCCGAACTGCACAGTTGGTAGCGGCCTCTAGCAAGGCATGCCGAACACCAAGCAGACTATGAAGCTGGTTAGCGAACATGTACATCACACTTCCATTCCTTTTGCCACACGATATATGTTGTCGAGCTCAAGGCGAGTCCGTCATCCTTGTGCTAGCCCGACCTCTTTCTCGTTCTAGTGATGCCGACCACAAACCGGATTATCTCATAATCCTTGTCGCATGGCCATGCTTATCCTGGTCGGATCACACGAGGGGCCCAGAGTATATCTCTCCTGGTCGGAGGGGCAAATCCCATCTTGCTCGACCATGTCTCGCAGCATGGGTCTGGACAAGCCTGAAACCTACCTTTGTAACTACCCAGTCACGGAGGAGCGTTTGGTCAGCCCAAAGCAAGTCTGTCACCATCCCGAGTACATGAATCAGCTCAGGTCTTAGGACATAGAACATATGTTGTACTAGAGACTCACAGATGACATATCGCTGCGTCTCATAGTTGGGTCTGTCCGACTCGGACCTTATCTCGACTCGGATCCAACTACGTCGAATCCGACCAGATCCTTCCAAGTCCATATTATCCGGTTAGCATCCAATGCTCCATGGCTAGTGAGACCAAGCCACCGACCGTGTCATATGCTAGTCTAGTTGGCTGCGCGTCCACACAGCCCTTTCGACTAGGGACCTTTTAAGACAGTCATCATACAATACATAGTCCCACAAACAAGTCACGTATTTGCTGATACACATCATTGATAATGTCCAAGGACTATCTTTATTCATAAACACATAGGAAATATCATCATACATGATTACCTCTAGGGCATATCTCCAACAGTCTCCCACTTGCACTAGAGTCAATCAAATAGATATCGAATTCCCATAGCTCTAACGTGCCCCTCATGCTTGGGTTGTGGAAGCAGCGTAGTCAACTGATCCGCAACATTTGCATCCGTGTGAATTTTGCATAACTCTACATCACCACTCTTTACGATCGTTCATATCAGGTGATATTTCCGATCTAGGTGTCTGACCTTGTGGTGATTCCTCGGCTCCTTGGCTTGTGCGATGGCACCAGAATTATCACAATAAAGGTCCAAAGGTTTTACCGAGGCTGGGAAAATACCAAGATCATCCAGAAAGTTCCGGATCCAAACACCTTCCTTTGCAGCTTCACAAGTCGCAATGTATTCGGCTTCTGTAGTAGAATCGACCACCGTATCTTGCTTGGAACTCATCTAGCTCACTGCTCCTCCGTTCATGACGTACACGAATCCAGACTGTGATCGACAATCATCTCCGTCGGTTTGGAAACTAGCATCGGCGTAACCCCTTACGACGAGCTCTTCCTCACCTCCATAAACTAGGAACATCTCTTTAGTCCTTTTCAGGTACTTCAAAATAGTCTTTACCGCTGCCCAGTGACTCTCACCTGGGTTGGCCTGGTATCTACTTGTTAGGCTTATTGCAAAAGCAACATCGGGCCGTATACATATCATGCCATACATGATGGATCCGATTGCCGAGGCATATGGAATCCTACTCATCCTGCTTCGCTCATCAGATGTTGAAGGACTCTGAGTCTCGCTTAGCCTTATGCCATGTGAGAGTGGCAAGAACCCTTTCTTTGCCTTAGTCATGTTGAACTGCTTCAACACTTTATCTATGTACGTGCTCTGGCTTAAGCCGAGCAGCCTCGTTGATCTATATCTATAGGTCTTAATGCCTAAAATGTACATTGCCTCACCAAGGTCCTTCATCGAAAACTTGCCATTCAATGACTCCTTGACCGAGTTCAGCATCGAAATATCATTTCCGATTAGTAGTATGTCATCCACATACAAAATCAAAAACACTATCGAGCTCCCACTTAACTTCTTGTATAAACAAGAGTCCTCTTCGCTTTTGACGAAGCCGAAACCAGTGACGACCTCATCAAAATGAATGTTCCAGCTCCGAGATGCTTGCCTCAACCCATAAATGGATCTCTTGAGCTTGCATACCTTACTAGTTCTAGTCGGATCGACAAAACCCTCGGGCTGTATCATATACATGTCCTCGGTTAAATTTCCGTGAAGGAAAGTCGTCTTGACATCCATCTGCCATATCTCATAATCGAAATATGCAGCTATAGCTAGTACGATCATCACCGACTTCAGCATCGCTACAAGTGAGTAAGTCTCGTCGTAGTCAATTCCTTGAACTTGTCCATAACCCTTAGCGACAAGCCGAGCTTTGTGGATCTGAACATTTCCATCCACATCGGTTTTCTTCTTAAAGACCCATTTGCAACCAATGGCCGTTACGCCAGGCGGCGGATCAACCAAGTCCCAAACTTGATTCTCATCCATGGACTTTAACTCGGATCTCATGGCCTCCAGCCATGCCTCGAAATCTGGGCTCACCATCGCTTCCGCATATGTGGCCGGCTCATCGCTTTCTAGCAACAATACATCGCACACACTGCACAATATTTTCGACCTCTGTGGTTCTGGTGCCGCTTCCACTACGGGTTCCCTGACTGACTCTGGTATGATCTCATCACCAGCCGAGCCGTCCCCGAGTGGTCCTCGAATTTTTTCGAGTCGGACCGTCCTCGCACTGGCCTCCCGACTGAGAAACTCTTTCTCAAGGAAAACCCCGTTCTGAGCAACAAACACTTTGTTCTCTTCCCTGTTGTAGAAGTTCTATCCCAAGGTTTCCCTTAGATATCCCACGAATATGCATTTATCTGACTTGGGTGTAAGCTTGTCTGACATAAGTTTCTTGACAAATGCTTCACGACCCCAAATCTTTAGAAAAGACAAACTGGGACTCTTCCCGGTCCACATCTCATGTGGTGTCTTGTCTACGGATTTTGATGGTACCCTATTAAGTGTGAAAGCTGCAGTTTCTAGAGTGTATCCCCAGAATGACAAGGGTAAATCTGACTTGCTCATCATAGATTGAACCATGTCCAACAAGGTGCGATTCCTCCATTCTAATACACCATTTATCTGTGGCGTACCCAGAGGTGTGAGCTGAGGTACTATACCTCTGCTTTTCAGATGATCATCAAACTCCTGGCTCATGTACTCACCTCCACGATCAGATCGTAGAAGTTTTATAGTCTTGCCGAGCTGATTCTCCACCTCGTTTTGAAACTCTTTGAACTTTTCAAAAGTCTCTGACTTGTGCCTCATCAAATAGATATATCCATATCTACTCAAGTCATCGGTAAAAGTCACGAAGTACTGATAGCCACCTCTGGCAGTTGTGCTCATTGGTCCACACACATCACTGTGTATCAGTTCCAACAGCTCGGATGCCCTCTCACAACTCTTTGCGAAAGGAGTCTTAGTCATCTTGCCGAGCAAGCATGATTCGCATGTCTCGAACGACCCAAAGTCAGTCGAAGTTAGGAGTCCATCATCATAGAGCTTCTTCATGCGTTTCAGACTAATGTGTCCAAGCCGGTAATGCCAGAAGTATGTCGGATTTATCTCATTGGGCTTATGCCTCTTGACATTCACGTTATAGACCGGTTCCTGTTGTAGATTCAATATAAATAACCCATCAACAATGGGTGCATAGCCGTGGAACATACCATTCAAATAAATCGAACAACCATTGTCCTTTAAATTGAATTCATAACCCTGACTCATCAAGCATGAGGCAGAAATAATGTTTCGACTAAGTGCAGGAATGTAATAACAATTATTCAATTCCAAAATGAATCCAGAAGGAAGCTAGAGCTGCATCGTGTCGACCTCCAACGCGGCAACTCTTGCTTTGTTGCCGACCCTGATGTCAATATCCCCTTGTGCCACACGCCTAGTTCTTACCAGCCCCTGCATCGAGTTGCAAATATGAACAACCGATCCGGTATCAAATACCCAAGAGCTACTAGGTATGTCAGCAAGGTAAATCTCTATAACATATGCAACAAGTGTACCTTTGCCTGAAGCAGCATTCCCGGCCTTCTTGCCATGCTCTGCAAGCCACTTGCTATAGTTCCTCTTCCAGTGACCAGTTTCCTTGCGATGATAGAAAATGGTCTTTGAGTCTGGTCCAGACTTCGACGCAACGGCGAAGGTTACCATCTCCGTGCCCTTTGCCTTAGCCTTCTTCTTAGACCAACTCTTCTTGAACTTAGCCGATTTCTGCACCATCAACACTTGATGCATGCCTTTCTTAATATCCTGCTCTGCCACTTTGAGCATCCCATGCAATTCAGTGAGCTTCTTATCCATGCCATGCATATGATAGTTCGAGATGAACGTCCCATAGCTGGGTGGAAGAGAACCCAGGACTGCATCAGTAGCCAGCTCATCCAAGAGCGGGAAGCCCAACCTATCCAAAGCTTGCACATATCCGATCATCTTGATCACATGCGGGCTCAGTGGATCACCTTCCTTCAGCTTTAATCCATCAAGGATCGCCAGACGTTGAACCTTTCGGTCCTAGCCTGCACCTAAAACATGCTCTTGAGACTCTCGATCATATCGGAAGCCCCAACGTATTCGAAATGCTACTACAAATCGGGCTCCATACAAGCCAGCATGAGGTAGCTGATCTCGTTTGATTCATCAACGAGTTTCTGGTAGGCATTCTTGGTTGTGGTACTAGCATTATCGGCAGGTTCCTTTGGAAGCGGATCCTCTAGAACATGTTCCTTTTTATCATGCTTGAGAACAATTCTCAAATTTCTATACCAGGTAGTAAAGTTTGTTCCATTCGGTTTATCCTTTTCCAGAATTGATTTCAATGCAAAGTTGGGTTGAGCAGGTGGTGCCATTGATCTACAACAGAAAAATATGCAATCACTAAGCAATGTGTTTATGTAGAGTAATTCTAGCCTTAAACACAAATACTCCCACTGAAGTCAGCATCCCTCCGCAAACTCTCAATGATTTAGGATCTGACTAGCACATGCGACTAGTGAGCTTTAGCATCACTGCTAGACAACATGTCTATCCGGTAAGCAACTCCTTGCTAATCGTATCTCTATACGACTCCTGTCGGTCGGGTAGGTCTCTCATACCCCGGCTCCCGACCTCTTTTGCCACAAGGCCCAAAACCGTTTTGATAGCCTTGTCAAGTCAACCTAATGCAGTGCATGTCCGTGTCCGACACGAACCCTTCAGTTCAAGGACACCTAGCAGCACCCCAATTTTATGAGCCCACTACTAGACGTACTTGACGTGCGAAGGTGCAACATAGTGGATGGCAATTTGCTCGATATTCATGAGGGATCTTTCTACCATTCTAACATGCATAGAAAACAAGGAAGCATAACAATCACAAATAAACACATATTGTGAAATAGTATGGCTCCTTCATGGATGTTCTTCCTGGTTGGCTCCGACTCCGATGACCATCTAGGAACTCCATCTTGTTTGTCACGCCGGGACGCCAAGCCACCAACCTGATCTCTATTATCCAACTACTACATCTAGTAATGAATTTTACATAGAGTCACAAGTCGACAGGCAGGTCGTTATACAATATAATGACAGCACTTTGGCTCCTGCCGGCTGACAAACATGACACGCAGGCCATGTATAATTTACACACATGCATCACATGCACATGAGCCATACTATTCATATCAAACCCTGCAAAATAAAGTTATGCATAGAATCGCATTCTACCGGTTTGAGTGATCGTGTACGAAATACAAGGCGCTACGCACACGGTGGTCCCGATCTGACCGATCTCATCGATCATCGCGAATCCGATTCGGATTTACGTTTCACTGTTAACCCCGATGGAGGATAACCGACCGGTAGGGGTAGATCGTGTCACGACCTCATCGATCCCAATCAACAGAAAATATAGCCACATTGATCCCCATGTGCAGTTGATCTCATCAACCGTGCACACAACCAATCTTATCATTGACAGCATATCTCATCTATTGCCTCCACATATTTAATATGCATACGATCTGAATCCAAATCCTATAGCAGAGGCTCTGATACCACTGTTGGGATCTACGGTAGGGTGCGTGGACTCCAAATTAAAATTTCCTACGCGCGGAACAACCAAGAACATGCTACAGGAGATGGATCACAGTTCGTTACCACTAGACACGCAATGCCGTGCAGCGGAAGAAGAGTTGGGGCAGCGCGTCCGCGTGGATCGTCTCCTCGTCCCCTCGTACAGCCGGTGGTCGGTTCCCACGTACAGGTTCGCCGGAGCGGCGCAAGTGCACCGCCTCTAACGGTATCCGCGCGTGTAGGAGGAACGTCGTGCGACGGACTGCTAGGTCCGATCACACAATCGGCGGCAAGTGGAGGTGTCTATTCGCAACACATGCAAACCCTAGTCACAGCGCCGAAGCGATCAACCGCATGAGTGTGCGGCACCTCCACTATATATATAGGCGTCCGTCGCGGGCTCAACACTTGGGCCTCGCACGGACCCTAAAGCCCATAAGTCTACTCGGCCACAATCCGAATACAGTTCGGATCACATCCGACCAGTGTCCTCGGTTCCGAACTTGTAGGTTCCTTCCCTTAAGCGCGCGACCCCTTAGGTTCAAGTCGGCTTGGTCGCAATTCGGATCACCTCCGAACTGCACGGTTGGCAGCGGCCTCTACGAAGGCATGCCGAACACCAAGCAGACTATGAAGCTGGTTAGCGAACATGTACATCACACTTCCATTCCTTTTGCCACATGATATATGTTGTCGAGCTCAAGGCGAGTCTGTCATCCTTGTGCTAGCCCGACCTCTTTCTCGTTCTAGTGATGCCGACCACAAACCGGATTATCTCATAATCCTTGTTGCATGGCCATGCTTATCCTGGTCGGATCACACGAGGGGCCAGAGTATATCTCTCCTGGTCGAAAGGGCAAATCCCATCTTGCTCGACCATGTCTCGCAGCATGGGTCTGAACAAGCCTGAAACCTACCTTTGTAACTACCCAGTCACAGAGTAGCATTTGGTCAGCCCAAAGCAAGTCTGTCACCATCCCGAGTACATGCGTCAGCTCAGGTCTTAGGACATAGAACATATGTTGTACTAGAGACTCACAGATGACATATCGCCGCGTCTCATAGTTGGGTCTGTCCGACTCGGACCTTATCTCGACTCGGATCCAACTACGTCGAATCCGACCAGATCCTTCCAAGTCCATATTATCCGGTTAGCATCCAATGCTCCATGGCTAGTGATACCAAGCCATCGACCGTGTCATATGCCAGTCTAGTTGGCTGCGCGTCCACACAACCCTTTCGACTAGGGACCTTTTAGGACAGTCATCATACAATGCATAGTCCCACAAACAAGTCACGTACTTGCTGATACACATCATTAATAATGTCCAAGGACTATCTTTATTCATAAACACATAGGAAATATCATCATACATGATTGCCTCTAGGGCATATCTCCAACAAATCCCCCAAAGCAGTTTTGTGAATGGAGCTTTGAGCAAGCAGAACGAAAATGGCAGCAAGATGATCTAGAACTCAGGTTTGAGCTGGTGGATGATTTTTTCTAGAGGAAGACGGAGTGTGTGGGTGCAAGGATAAGTGAAGGGGTCCACGTGGGGTCCACGAGGCAGGGGCGCGCCCTGGACCCTCATGGCCAGGTGGTGAGCCCCCCTGGTGTGTTCTCAGTGCCAATAATTCTTAAATATTCTAGAAAAAATCATATAAAATGTTGAGGACATTTGGAGAACTTTTATTTTCGGGGTATTTTTTATTGCAAGGATAATTCAGAAAACAGACAAAAAATTACTTTTTGCTTTATTAAATCCAAATAACAGAGAGTAAAAAGAGGGTACAGAGCGTTGTGCTTTCTAACTTCATCCATCTCATGGTCATCAAAAGGAATCCATTAACAAGGTTGATCAAGTCTTGTTAACAAACTCTTTCCGAATCAAATGAAACCAGAGAATTTTCGAATAACACTAAGTTACCTCAACGGGGAAATGCACATCCCCAACAATAAGAATATCATATTTCTTCTTGACAGTAGGAAGAGGAAATTCAAAACCTCCAATAGTAATTGTTGAAGTTTTTCCAATAGAATTAATACTGTGGACTTGAGGTTGTTTCCTCGGAAAGTGTACCGTATGCTCATTACCATTAACAAGAAAAGTGACATTGCCTTTGTTGCAATCAATAATATCCCCTGCAGTATTCAAAAAGGGTCTACCAAGGATAATTGACATACTATCGTCCTCGGGAATATGAAGAATAACAAAGTCCGTTAAAATAGTGACGTCTGCAACCACACAGGCACATCCTCACAAATACCGACAGGTATAGTAGTTGATTTATTAGCCATTTGAAAAGATATTTTAGTAGGTGTCAACTTATTCAAATCAAGTCTACAATATAAAGAGAGAGGCATAACACTAACACCGGCTCCAAGATCACATAAAGCAGTTTTAACATAGTTTCTCTTAATGGAGCATGGTATAGTTGGTACTCCTGGATCTCCTAGTTTCTTAGGTATTCCACCTTTAAAAGTATAATTGCCAAGCATGGTGGAAATTTTGGCCTTGGGTATCTTTCTTTTATTTGTAACAATATCTTTCATATACTTAGCATAAGGATTCATTTTAAGCATATCAGTGAAAACATACGCAAAAAGATAGGTCTAATCATTTCAGCAAAGCGCTCAAAATCCTCATCATCCTGTTTCTTGGATGGTTTAGGAGGAAAAGGCATGGGTTTCTGAACCCATGGTTCTCTTTCTTTATAGTGCTTCCTAGCAACGAAGTCTCTCTTATCATAACATTGATTCTTTGATTGTGGGTTATCAAGATCAACAGCAGGTTCAATCTCTACATCATTGTCATTGCTAGGTTGAGCATCAATATGAACATCATCTTTAACATTACCACTAGGTTCATGTTCATTACCAGATTGTGTTTCAGCATCAGAAATCGAAATATCATTGGGATTCTCAGGTGTGTCAACAACAGGTTCACTAGAATCATGCAAAGTTCTATCATTTTTCTTTTTCTTCCTCTTAGAAGAACTAGGTGTAACAATTTTAGTTCTCTGAGAATCTTGATCAATTCTCTTAGGGTGGCCCTTAGGATACAAAGGTTCCTGAGTCATTTTACCCCCTCTAGTCATAACGCTAACAACATTATCATTTTTCTTATTATTTAATTCATTGAGCAAATCATTCTGAGCTTTAAGTACTTGTTCTACTTGAGTGGTAACCATAGAAGCATGTTTATTAATAAGTTTAAGTTCACCTTTAACTCTAGACATATAATCACTCAAGTTATCAATCATATAAGCATTACGTTTCAATTGTCTACCAACATAAGCATTGAAGTTTTCTTGCTTAACAATAAAATTATCAAATTCATCCAAGCATTGGCTAGCAGACTTATTACGAGGAATATCACCTTCATCAAATATATAGAGAGAATTTACCTTTACTACCTATGTCGGGTTATCAAGACCTTGTATTTATTCATGAGGAGGTAACTTCTTAACATCTTCATCTTTAGTACCCTTTTCTTTCATAGATTTCTTTGTCTCTTGCATATCTTCAGGACTGAGAAATAGAATACCCCTTTTCTTCGGAGTTGGCTTAGGAGTTGGTTCAGGAAGTGTCCAATCATTTTCATTACTCAACATATTATTCAATAGCAATTCAGCTTGATCAACAGTTCTTTCCCTGAAAACACAACCAGCACAACTATCCAGGTGGTCTTTGGAAGCATCGGTTAGTCCATTATAAAAGATATCAAGTATTTAATTTTTCTTGAGAGGATGATCAGGCAAAGCATTAAGTAATCGGAGAAGCCTCCCCCAAGCTTGTGGGAGACTCTCTTCTTCAATTTGCACAAAGTTATATATTTCCCTTAAGGCAGCTTGTTTCTAATGAGCGGGGAAATATTTAGCAGAGAAGTAATAAATCATATCCTTGGGACTACGCACACAACCAGGATCAAGAGCATTAAACCATGTTTTAGCATCACCCTTTAATGAGAACGGAAATAACTTGAGGATATAGTAATAGCGAGTTTTCTCATCATTAGTGAACATGGTTGCTATATCATTTAATTTAGTAAGATGTGCCACAACAGTTTCGGATTCATAGCCATAAAATGGATTAGATTCAACCAAAGTAATTAACTCAGGATCGACAGACAAATCATAATCCTTATCAGAGATATAGATAGGTGAAGTAGCAAAAGTAGGGTCATATTTCATTCTACCATTCAAATACTTTTCTTTCAACTTAGCTAACAGTTTCTTAAGATCATATCTATCATTGCAAGCTAAAAAGTCTCTAGTAGTTTCCTCATCCATAACATAACCCTCAGGCACAATAGGCAACTCATATCCAGGGGGAGAATCTTCATCATCACTTTCATCAATATTATCAGTTTCAATAATTTCATTCTCTCTACCCTAGCAAGTTTGTCATCAAGAAATTCACCTAGTGGCACAGTATTATCAAGCATAGAAGTAGTTTCATCATAAGTATCATGCAAAGTAGAAGTGGCATCATTGATAACATGCGACATATCAGAATGAATAGCAGGAGTAGGTGTCGCAAGTTTACTCAAAACAGAAGGTGAATCAAGTTTAGAGCTAGATGGCAGTTCCTTACCTCCCCTCGTAGTTGAGGAAAAAAATCTTGGTTCTTTCATCTTTCAAGTTCCTCATAGTGATCTACAGATATAAATCCCCAGTGACTCAAAGAATAGAGCTATGCTCCCCGGCAAGGGCGCCAGAAAATAGTCTTAATAACCCACAAGTATAGGGGATCGCAATAGTTTTCGAGGGTAGAGTATTCAACACAAATTTATTGATTCAACACAAGGAGAGCCAAAGAATATTCTCAAGTATTAACAATTGAGTTGTCAATTCAACCACACCTGAAAGACTTAATATCTGTAGCAAAATATTTAGTAGCAATGTAATATGGAAGTAACGGTAACGGTGGCAAAGGTAATAGTATTGGTTCTATAGTGATTGTAACAGTGGCAACGGTAAAGTAACTAAGAAGCGATCAATATGTCAAAAGATCGTAGGCCTTGGATCAGTGATGGATAATTATGTCGGATGTGATTCCTCATGCAACAGTTATAACATAGGGTGACACAGAACTAGCTCCAGTTCATCAATGTAATGCAGGCATGTATTCCGAATATAGTCATACATGCTTATGGAAAAGAACTTGCAGGACATCTTTTGTCCCACCCTACCATGGCAGCGGGGTCCTATTGGAAACTAAGGGATATTAAGGCCTCCTTTTAATAGAGTATCAGAACAAAGCATTAGCACTTAGTGAATACATGAACTCCTCAAACTACGGTCATCACCGGGAGTGGTCACGATTATTGTCACTTCGGGGTTACCGGATCATACCACATAGTAGGTGACTATAGACTTGCAAAATAGGATCAAGAACTCACATATATTCATGGAAACATAATAGGTTCAGATCTGAAATCATGGCACTCGGGCCCTAGTGACAAGCATTAAGCATAGCAAAGTCATAGCAACATCAACCTCAGAACATAATGGATACTAGGGATCAAACCCTAACAAAACTAACTCGATTACATGATAAATCTCATCCAACCCATCACCGTCCAGCAAGCCTATGATGGAATTACTCACACACGGGGGTGAGTATCATGAAATTGATGATGGAGGAAGGTTGATGATGATGATGGCGACGGATTCCCCTCTCCGGTGCCCCGAACGGACTCCAGATCAGCCCTCCCGAGAGAGATTAGGGCTTGGCGGTGGCTCTGTATCATAAAACGCAATGAATCCTTCTCTCTGATTTTTTTTCTCCCCGAACGTGAATATATAGAGTTGGAGTTGAGGTCGGTGGGCCTCAGGGGGGCCATAAGACACGAAGCGCACCCCCCACCCTCGTGTATAGGGTGTGGGCCCCCTTATGTTGATTATTTCACTAGTATTTTTTATATATTCCAAAAATATTCTCCGTGAAGTTTCAAGTCATTTAGAGAACTTTTGTTTCTGCAAAAAATAACATCATGGCAATTCTGCTGAAAACAGCATGAATCCGGGTTAGTTCCATTCAAATCATGCAAGTTAGAGTCCAAAACAGGGTCAAAAGTGTTTGGAAAAGTAGATACGATTGAGACGTATCAGACCCCTTCAACGACAACAGCCGCAGGGTACAGCCGATATCTCAGGAGCATGATTACGCTAACCATGGACCGCAGGTGAACCAGGCCACAGCGGCGGCCAGAGACCCAAGGGCGATGGCCCCGCTCCAGGCGGGTGAAGCGCGCGTGGGGGGAGCCCGGAGCCAGGGCCTCCCCCGCGCCGCATGGAGCAAGGCACTACACGGAGGTAGGTCCTCTGCTGGGGAAGGCGCCGGCGAGCCCTTCCCCCCAGCGGATGGCCCGCAGTCGTCGAGGGCGCCGCTAGCGTCCCCCTTGCCCCTTGGTCTCGTCCTGGTTTCCGAACGCCCCAACGAGGGCTCCCACCCACGTCCAAGTGGAAGCACCATGCTCCGCGCTGGCCGTCGACACTGTCCCCCAATGACTATGCTCACGCCAAGTGAAAGCACTTAGCTCCGTGTTGGTGAGAAGACAAGAAGACTAGCTAGGTGTCAGACGCGTCCGTTTGCTTTTGCCCCTTTTCTGTAACCCGATTCGCCGCCTTTTTGGACCGAGTTTTAGAGTTCCTTGTGTTTATAAAAACCGAGCGGAATTTTCTCTTGCCTTGTGTCAGTTTCTTGCTTTCTGGCTACATGTTTTGCCATGGGGCTCACGCCTGCTCCCCCCTGCGAGCGCCCCACAAGCGGGGGTTGGGCGTGGTATGGGCGCGTCGAGCATGCTTGGCCTAGCCCGAGCGATGAAAAGGCCCCCTCGGGGTCAAGGATGCAACCATTACAGGATCATCGCGCGCATACCTTGCCGTAATCCGGCATTCGCTCCTCACGAGGCTCTCTTGGACGGGCCAGCAGGCTCCTCGGGAGGGTTAAAACCTCGCGAGCTCTTAAAGGGCTCGCCTCAGGAGAAGGGCACTCCTATAACGACAGGGCCCGCTCGGGGCCCACGAGACCGAAGATAAGTCGCAATAGCTGCTCCCGCCTAGGTTCACCACGATGCGCCCCAAGCTCTATTTTGGAAGCATAACATCAGTTCATACATTACAAGGGGCTCCCCCTTCAAAATTCTTTCACGCCCCACGGGGCCGTGTCTAAGTTTTTTGCATAAAGGTTAAGGCAAAAGGGAATGCAGTCCTAGCTAGATGCGCTACCTCCGGTGCCGTCCTCATCGTCTTCATTCGCGCTACCTGCGCTGCCACTGGCGTCGTCTTCATCATCATCCTCTGCACCGCCCTCATCCGCCATGATCAAGGTCGCGTCATCCTCGAGGGCAAACTCTACGACCAGGGCATCCACATGGTCGTCCACCCAGTGCACCAGGTTGTCCTGGATAACCCCGGGCACGGGGGCTATGGTGGCGTCGGAGTCGAAATGGGGGTCAAGGTTGAGGAGGTGGCTGAAGATGTGTGAGAACACATGCCCTAGAAGGCCCGGGCTTCTCTCTTCAACGAGCTCGCGATCCCTCCTGGCCCGATCCTCCAGGCGGGTCACGATATCGGTGAAGAAGCGGAGGTGGCTGGCGTAGTCACCCTCATGCGGGTGGGAGGCGCTCTCCTCGCAGATGGTGCTCAAGGCTCAGTTGTCCCTCACCCTGAGGGCTTGGAGCATCGAAGCATGCTCGCGCTACAGCGTCCATCGGTGACACGCTTCGTCCGCATTCTTCTTCGCGAGGGATGCAGCATCCTCAATCTGCTGCTGAAGTAAGGACAGGTCATCGCGAGTCAAGGCCAAGTCGGCTTGGACAGAGGCCCGAGCTTCGTGGGCGGCCCTCTCGCCCTACTCCGCCTCGTCCAGCTTCGTCCTAAGGGCGGCGGTCCTACCCTTGACCTCGGTCTCCATAAGCTATAACTTCAGGCGGTACTCGTCGATGAAAGCCGCGCAAGCCTTCGCCACCCTCCGGTCGACCTCCTCCTAGATCTGGGGCCTCCCGTGCGGCGACAACATCCTAAGCCGTGGATACCTGGCGCTCCCTCACCTCCAGCGGCTCAACCTCCAGGCTGTGCTCCAAGGCCTCCAGCGCCAGCGTCTCCTCGCATTTCTAGATCTCTTCCTCCTCGAAAGGTGCCTCGCGCAGTGCTGCGGCCTGGGCGGCCATACGCACTCCGATCTGCTCTCAAGGGAGGCGTTTGAGGCTTGGAGTTCCCGCTCTCGCTCCTCGGCTACCTCACGACGATGGTCGGCGGCCCTGGATGAAGGAAATATGCCCTAGAGGCAATAATAAAGTTGTTATTTATATTTCCTTATATCATGATAAATGTTTATTATTCATGCTAGAATTGTATTAACCAGAAACTTAGTACATGCGTGAATACATAGACAAACAGAGTGTCCCTAGTATGCCTCTACTTGACTAGCTCGTTAATAAAAGATGGTTAAGTTTCCTAGCCATGGACATGTGTTGTCATTTGATGAACGGGATCACATCATTAGAGAATGATGTGATGGACTAGACCCATCCGTTAGCTTAGCACTATGATCGTTTAGTTTATTGCTACTGCTTTCTTCATGACTTACACATGTACCTATGACTATGAGATTATGCAACTCCCGAATACCGGAGGAACACTTAGTGTGCTATCAAATGTCACAACATAACTGGGTGATTATAAAGATGCTCTATAGGTGTCTCCGATGGTGTTTGTTGAGTTGGCATAGATCGAGATTAGGATTTTTCACTCCGATTTCGGAGAGGTATCTCTAGGCCCTCTCGGTAATGCACATCACTGGACTTCAGAATATGCTCATTACGGTCACTGTATACATTCTCAGGGTGATCATACGGTATCTAGCTCACGATACGTCTCTGTATTTTCTTGATGACACCGACGGACTTTGCATTTGATGCGTGCTCCGTATTTTGTTGACGACACTTACGGTCATTGTATTTGAAGCGAAAGCATGATATGGTCACTGGACTTCAGAATAAGCTCATCACGGTCACCACATACATTTTGTCGTGCTAACCAACATGTGGTTGGATGGTTAGGAGGACAGTGGTTTCTCGAGCCCAGCAGGGTTAAAGTCCCGGTGCTCGCATTTATCCTGGGTTAATTTCAGTATTTTCCGGTGATGTGCGTTCAGTGGGAGGAGACGTTCCACTCGACTACAAGGCACCTATGGTGACTTCGTAAAATCTCAAGATCATATGCTGGCTCACTCTCTCGAAGGTGCTCATAGGGGTAGGGTCTGCGTGTGTGCGCTTATAGCGGTGAGTGCTTGCGCGTATATATATGAGCCCTTGCGTCTGTATCGTGTTAAAAAAATACATGTCATGATTATACGGTCACTGGCTCACCCGTACAACTCCGTATTTTGTTGATGACACAATCAATTGACCAGTCAAACGTTCCACGTGGCGCAACTAGTGTTGCACCATCGGGGCGCGTAACCGTGGGGCCCACCTGTCAGCCCATATATGAAAGAAAGAAATGGTAGTTTGCGTCCTTCTTGTGTTAATAAAATACATTTTAGGGTGATCATACAGCCACTGGCTCACCATACAGCTCCGTAATTTGTTGATGACACAATCAATTGACCAGTCAAACGGTCCACATTCAGCAGCGCACATTACCATAGGGCCCACCCGTTTGCGCATGTATGAAGGACAGAAATGGTAATAAATTAGTGGTCGGTGGGTACTCGAAGTTGTGAGACCTCTGGTTGGCAGTCGCCGACGGTGGGGGTGCGTTGATTGGGCGGTGGGGTGGGGATCGCCGGAGAAAAAGCTCGGCGCGGGTGGGGGGGCCTAGAGGGATGGCTGGTGCGGCGGCGGACCGGTGGTGGGGAGTGGTTGGCGGGGGACGGCGGTTCGGCCGGTGGTGGCTAGCGGCTCAGGCGGGTGGAGTTTGATGATAAACTGCAGGCCCTTGATTTCGTATCCAACGACTGGAAAATCTAATGACCAGAGATGAAAAAGTCAGTCGACTGACGTGTAGCCTCATCCCGCATGTACACATGCACGCACGCAAGACACGCAGGCATGCAGGCGTGCAACACTGACACATACACATAACGAACACACACACACACACACACGCATACAGGCGTGCAAAACTGACATGTACACATGCACTCACGAACACACGCACGTACGCACACATGCATGCAAAACTGAAATGTACCCTTGCATGCACGCAACACTCGCACGCCTGCATGCACACAGCACACGACGCAAGACACACGCTCAACCTATACGTGCATGCACCCTTTGTTAAGGACATGGATTGTTACGGGTATTAATCAATCTTATCTGTGATAAGCAAAACATTGATGTTTGCAGCGGTCTTTATGAATCACAACGTATCGAACAAGCTATCAACATAGTAGGCTTATCTACATGAAAAGGATGATGTCACACTCAATGAACAATCATCGGTTTATGAAATGCCTGCTTCTGACCGCCCTGGCCCACCAAAGGTTCCTCTGTTGTGCGCTACCTGCATTGGGTCACTGACATGCAGTCCATGTACCCAAAGAGCCCACATGGCAGTGGAAGAACGGCGTGGTGTCCTACGTCAGAGTCGAGGGTGCCACTCGCTACAAGCCTGGCTGAACACGCCTCCTTGCCGCATTCAAACGCCTCCATGAAACCCGCCCGTGTGGAAGCCGAGAAACCCACTCTGGACACACGTCCGGCATTAAATGCAACGCCGGCCGAGCTCCTCCCGTCCACCATCTATTTAATATCCTATTTAAACGAGGCCAAACACCGGCCAAGAATCGCACACCACCGCCGCTCCCCTATCTCCTCCTTCACCATTTTGTCCACTCTTACAATGGCTTACGAAGAGTAGTTATTCTGCACAAGCCATTTGTCTAGGTTTGTATCTCTCACACACACCCACGTAGGTGGGAGACGTGCACGAAGAGAAGAGGTGCATGCATGGCGCACGTACTCCCGTCTCTTTCCCAACCACACCCGTGCGGGTACACAGTGGAACTCATTTCTATACGAAAAGGCAGCCCACGTGGTAATTTGACCGTGTACTGGTTGTCCACTTGGTGGAGGGAGGATCGTCTACCACGGGTGAACAAACAAATTGCGACTTGACGCGTTATGCTAAAATAGAGGCAAAGCATGTGGGGCCTACCTTAGAGGCAAGGCTCTATACACTGGAGTACTTTTGATGTGTCTCGTCAACTCGCAAAACGAGGAGAAGCTTGCTTAGTACACCGTCTCCCCCGCCCACGGGCGCGGTGGGTCGTAGGATGAGGTGAAGCTTGCTTACTAGTAGTAGTAGTAATGTATGCCTTACGCCCGCTCCCTCGCCCACGCGCGCGGTGGCTCGCAGGACGAGGAGAAAATTTTACTACTCCCTCCGTTTACTCCTCGTCCCTACTACCTTGGTTAGAGAGATTATCATATTGTTTGGAATATATATGTCCTTTAGTACACCCTCCATTTACTTATACAAGGCCACTATAAAAAATACATTTTGCATCTATACAAGGCCACAAATAGTAATCGAGACAAAAGTTACTACTCCCTCCTTTCTAGTTTATGGCTCAATTTCAAAATCTCTCCAACCAAGGTAGACGGTGACTGGTCGAATTAATTTCGTACTCCTAGTTTGCACAAGTAATTAGTACGCTCATTTTTCTCAAGAAGTTATGTTTACCGAGGCATTAATTAGAATGAATGAATGAATGACCACTAAATTTCCATGAACTTCTACATGCATTGGTGAGTTTTCTCTTGACACTGCTTGCATCGGGTGATCTAACGCACCTTGAAATCCAACATGTGATGGTGCTACTACTAGTAGTAGAACTGAGACTTATAAAACGAAAAAACGAATGTTTTTTAGATGAGCCCTATAAAGCCTAGTGGGTACGCACTCCGTAAAATAAGATTTTCCCAAAACTAAGTCGCTCAACCTTTATTTGCTTTTTTCCCTTCCTGCATCCTTGCCTCGAACAGACTATGCCAAACTCCCCTACCTACCGCGCGGGAAAAGACCCACCCTCGCCTTTTTTAGTCTGGGTTTGTATCGATGGATCGCGCGAAGCAGTAAAAACCCAAGCCGTGTCTTGTACTCCTCCGTCGACGCTCGCTTTCATGAATTCTGTACTTCCTGTCGCTGACATGTGGGACATATAGTAACCGGGTCGACGTGTCAAGCACCAAATAACAGTGCAGAACAGCAGGGGGATGCACCCCAGTCATACCACCCCAGTAGTAGTAGTAATGAGCAATGATACGTCAAATCACAATGCCGCACCTTCCCAGATGGATGAAGCAACCATTATTTCACACTTCGGTTCGCCATCATCTCAAACCATGTAGTATTGCTTCTGCCTCAAGAGGGACATGCGCATCGCCTTGGTACATCATGACACGTGGGACCGCATGACAGGCCATGCTCCCCCGCCGATCGCTCGGTAAAATCACCTCATTTTTACTACTATACTTCCTCTGTATCGGTTTACATGGCATGCACGTCATTCTAGGTTGAGAATTTAACTGGCTATATATGTGATGAGCAGTATATGTTTAGAAACTACATCTGCTTAATAATCCAATGATATACTTTTTGTGACATAGTAACTCATATTTAGTTAGTCAAATGGATAACCTAGAACTACCTGCACACCCTATAAACCGAGACGCCTAAAAAACGAGACGGAGAGGGTAGTTTAGTACGTATCTTTTTAGATCAATATAGTCAGGATTCACCAAGTAGCAAAACCAAGTGGTAGGCTGCACCTGTCGTATTGGCGTAGCAACTCAAGCAGGGTCAGTCCACACACAAAATGGCGACACACTTAACAAGACCCCTTTGGTCGACATGTGGCTCATCCACCGTCTTGTTCCATGTGCGGTGCACCAAATTACAGTTCGGGGCAGCGGTTGAAATTGGAGGCACCCCGGTCATAGCGCCGCAGTAGTAGAAAATGAGCGATGAGGGGTCAAATCACAAAGCCGTACCTTTCCCACATTAAGCTGGACGGACGAAGCAACCATCATTTCACTCTAGGGCGCTAGAGCATAAAGAAAAGAGAAAACCAATGATGTGTGCGGTAGCTACCTAGGGCACCCTAGGGTAGGGGTCTCCAGTATAGATCATTTTTTTGAAAGCACCTCCACTACAAATCGGCTTCTCCCACGTCCTCTTGAAGAAAAGCGATGATCCATGCGGCGGTAGGGTTTGTAGGAGTACTACTACAGCATGCGGGGCCACGTCATAGTAAATGGGAGAGGGATTGAGTTCGAGTCGATGCCTTAAATATGTGTGGGCTGCTTGGTTTTAGGGGAATGAGGCAGCATTTTGGGTTCGGGGACCAGTGGAGATATAGTATGTACAAAAAATTGTGGACGTAGGTTCGATCGAAAGGCAATGATGCATGCTCCCTGCATTTTCATATACCCGGGGCCGTGTGAAATTTGCTACTCTACTCAAAACTAGTAAGGTACACATGCATTCAACGCATGAGATTTCGAAACCAAATTATGAATAAATACACACTATAGCATGTAAAGCTTTGAGTCATATATGCACGATGTAGATGTTCGTTTAGTTCTTATAGTTCATCTCATTCAAAATCAATTAGTTTTATAAAAATGTTAAGATTCATGGGGTTGTGCATTGTAAAGCATAAAGTCAAAAAACAAATAATTGCAATTCATTTAGAAAAACAATTCAATTATGATATGGAAGATTCTAGAACAAAGGAGAAGTGCTTGTGTTTTGAGGTTTGTGAATTATGCTTAAGTTCAACCATGGAGTCTTCTAAATTGTACATGTGGCAGATCTGGTGGAATGTTGATGATATCCAACAGCCAGTAGTGCTCGGATTTGCCATCTCTGCACTGTCGGATTAGCTTCATCCAGCGACCATCTTTCAAAGTTATTCACACACTATATAGTTCTTGTGCCATAGTTGCATGTCTTGGAAAAAAGCTACTAGTGGGTTGTACTAGCTATTTAGGAATAGAAGATGTATACATGGAAGTTGTAGGGAAAGAGATGACATGGCGTATCTCAATTCCTATGAGTAGGGATTGGAAAAGAGATGTCATTTGGTTCACATCATAGGAACTTTTCTATTGAATCTAGAGAAGACATGTATCTCAATTCCTATGAGGAGGGATTAGAAAAGAGATGTAATTTGGTTCATATCTGTTACGCCCCCGATTTAATCGTACACTAATCGTACACGCAAACGTGTACGATCAAGATCAGGGACTCACGGAAAGATATCACAACACAACTCTACAAATAAAATAAGTCATACAAGCATCATATTACAAGCCAGGGGCCTCGAGGGCTCGAATACAAGAGTTCGATCATAGACGAGTCAGCGGAAGCAACAATATCTGAGTACAGACATAAGTTAAACAAGGTTGCCTTAAGAAGGCTAGCACAAACTGCGATACGGATCGAAAGAGGCGCAGGCCTCCTGCCTGGGATCCTCCTAACTACTCCTGGTCGTCGTCAGCGGGCACCACGTAGTAGTAGGCACCTCCGGTGTAGTAGGAGTCGTCGTCGACGGTGGCGTCTGGCTCCTGGACTCCAGCATCTGGTTGCGACAACCAGAATGAAAGGAAAGGGGGAAAAGGAGGAGAAAGCAACCGTGAGTACTCATCCAAAGTACTCGCAAGCAAGGAGCTACACTACATATGCATGGGTATCAAATGGAGTAAGGGTATCATATGTGGACTGAACTGCAGAGTGCCGGAATAAGAGGGGGATAGCTAGTCCTATCGAAGACTACGCTTCTGGCCACCTCCATCTTGCAGCAAGCAGAAGAGAGCAAAAGGTAAGTTCACCAAGTAACATCGCATAGCATAATCCTAACCGATGATCCTCCCCTCGTCGCCCTGTGAGAGAGCGACCACCGGTTGTATCTGGCACTTGGAAGGGTGTGTTTTATTAAGTATCCGGTTCTAGTTGTCATAAGGTCAAGGTACAACTCCAAATCGTCCTGTTACCGAAGATCACGGCTATTCGAATAGATTAACTTCCCTGCAGGGGTGCACCACATACCCCAACACGCTCGATCCCATTTGGCCGGACACACTTTCCTGGGTCATGCCCGGCCTCGGAAGATCAACACGTCGCAGCCCCACCTAGACCAACAGAGAGGTCAGCACGCCGGTCTAAACCTAAGCGCCCATGGGTCTGGGCCCATCGCCCTTAGCACACCTGCACGTTGCGTGGGCGGCCGGAAGCAGACCTAGCCTAGTGGCGTTCCAGTCCAATCCAGCGCGCGCCGCTCCGTCGCTGACGTCAAGAAGGCTTCGGCTGATACCACGACGCCGGGATACCCATAACTACTCCCGCGTAGATGGTTAGTGCGTATAGACCAAATGGCCAAACTCAGATCAAATACCCAGATCTCGTTAAGCGTGTTAAGTATCCGCGAACGTCGACCAGGGCCAGGCCCACCTCTCTCCTAGGTGGTCGAAACCTGCCCTGTCGCTCCGCCTCAAAGATCCACACAGAGGGCCGTTGGGACAAAGGTCCTTTCAGCCCCCAATCCGTGAATCACTCGCGGGTGCTCCACAAGCCGACCCGTCTTTAGTCACCACATGTATCATGTATAAAGCATATAGTATATACCCGTGATCAACTCCCGAGTGATCACGGCCCGATAGTATAGCATGGCAGACGGACAAGGATGTAGGGCCACTGATGAAAATACTAGCATCCTATACTAAGCAGTAGGATAGCAGGTAAAGGTAACAACAGTAGTAGCAAGGACAGGCTATGCAGCAGTATAGGATTAACTGAAAGCAGTAACATGCTACACTACTCTAATGCAAGCAGTATAGAGAAGAGTAGGCGATATCTGGTGATCAAGGGGGGGGCTTGCCTGGTTGCTCTGGTAAGAGAGAGGGGTCGTCAACACCGTAGTCGATCGGGGCAGCAGCAGCGTCGGTCTCGGTGTCTATCGAGAGAAGAGGGGGGAGAAACAATAAATATTTAAGCAAGCAGATGCATAGTGATGCATGACATGACAAGTAACGGCGTTAGAGGTGCCCTAACGCGGTATGAGGTGATACCGGTGAAGGGGGGAAACATCCGGGAAAGTATCCCCGGCGTTTCGCGTTTTCGGGCAGAGGGGCCGTAGGGGGAAAGTTGCGAGTTGGATAGGTTAGGAATGTGTGGCGGACGAACGGGCTGCGTATCCGGAATTGTCTCGTCGTTCTGAGCAACTTTCATGTTGAAAATATTTTAATCCGAGTTACGGATTAAAAGATATGATTTTCTAAAGATTTTAATAATTTCTGGAATTTAATTAATTATTTAAATCTAACATTATCCAAAACAGTGTTTGCTGACGTCATCATGACGTCAGCATGACGTCAGCAGTCAACAGGGGCGTTGACTGGTCAAACTGACGTGTGGGTCCAGCGGGGCCCACCTGTCATACCCTGTTTAGGCTAATCAGGTTTTAGCTAAACTAATCACAGTTTAATTAGACTAATTAGTTAATTTGATTAATCTAATTATGATTAATTAACTTAATTAATTCCTTAATTAATTAATTATAATTATTATTCATTTATTTTTAATTTTAATTTAAATTTTTTTTATTATTATCATTTTTTTATTTTTTTTTAATCATTTTTGGCGTGGGCCCCGTCTGTCATAGGCACAGGGGGTGGTTAACGGGCGCTGAGTTAGCGGTGGCGGGCGCCACCCACTCGGGGCCGAGCCCAACCAAGGGCGACGGGGCGAGGCCACCGGAGCACGACGGCATAGCGAGGCGGGGCCGGCAGAGGTGTAGGCCACGGCGAGCAAAGGGGGTTCCAGGGCGGCAGCGGTGAGGGGCTGGGCGTGGCAAGGGGCGGCCCAGGCGAGCGCTGCCAGGCGCAGCGGACAGGAGCCGGTGAGCGGAAAGGCATGCGCGGGGACAGCGGGGAGCGACGGCACGGCGAGCCGGGCCTGGGCTGCCGCGCGCGCAGGGCGCGAGGCGTGCGCGGGGAGGAGGGGGCTTGGCCTGGCGCGCAGTCGGGCGGCCAGGGACGCGGGCGACGGCGTGGCCGACGCGGTGGCGCTCGTGCACGGCTGCGGGACGACGCGAGGAGCCGGGAGGAAGAGAGGCCGGGGGCCTCACCGTGGATCCGTAGGGTCAGGGGCAACAGGGCGGCGAGGAGGCGGGCGGAGACGACGCGGCGCAGGGGATGCGGTCCGGCGGGGTAGGGCTCCGGCGATAGCGGAGCGGTCCGGCGAGTCGAGGAGGCCCTCGAGCGGCAGCGGATGGGGCGCGGTCGTCGGGGCTCGGGGTGGCGCGGGGTCCAGCCCCCGATCCAGCTCGTGTCGAGGGGGGGCGCTGTGCGGGAGGAGTCGGAGGGCGGGCGACGGGGCGGGAGGCAGGAGGCGCCGGCGGAGACGGGCGGCGCCGGCCGGTAACGGGGCGCAGGGATGAGGCGGCGGGGTCGGGCCTCTCCCCGATCCAGATCGGGGGAGGGAGCGAGGGGGGGCGAGTGGGGGAGAGTGGGGATCGGGTGAGGGTTAGGGTTCGGGGGGGTGGACCGGGGTTAGGGGGGGGGGGGTGTGGGCCGGCCTAGTTGGCCCGATGGCTAGCTGGGCCAAGGCCCAGCGAGGGAGGGGGTTTCCCCTTTTTTTTGGTTTTGTTTCCTGTTTTCCTTTTTTATTTTCTCTTCTGTTTTAATCATTTTAAGTATTTAGGTCTTTTATAAAGGCATGGATCCCACACCATAAATTCCTAGGCATTTATTTGCACACCTCGAACATTTTTGTTTTAAATTTTGAAAAGTTTTTATCCTTTGGTTGATTTTGAATTTGAATTTGAATCAGTTTCGAACTAGCACGAGATTAGGAATAGTAATCGAGGTGACGTGGCACTATTAGCAGAGGTTCACTGTAGCTTAATTACCCGGGCGTTACAAAACTCCTCCACTACAAGAAATCTCGTCCCGAGATTTAGGAGGTAGAAGGAAACAGTCGGGGTATTCATCACGCAGGCGATCCTCGCGTTCCCAAGTGGCTTCGTCTTCAGAGTGATTCGACCACTGGACTTTGAGGAATTTGATCGCCTTCTGACGTGTGCGGCGTTCAGCTTGGTCAAGAATGCGGACCGGATGCTCTTTATACGAGAGGTCCTGTTGCAATTCGAGCACTTCATGATCCACCGCTCGGATTGGATCCTTGAAGCAACGGCGGAGTTGTGACACGTGGAACACATCGTGAACCTGAGAAAGGTTCGGCGGAAGCTCCAGTTGATATGCCACCTTTCCACGCCTTTCGAGAATAGTGAAGGGACCGATATAGCGAGGAGCTAGCTTGCCCTTGATCCCGAAGCGGTGAGCACCCTTCATTGGTGTAACTCGAAGATAAGCCTTTTCGCCAGGTTGATAGACCATGTCTTGGTGATGACGGTCATACTGACTTTTCTGACGTGACTGAGCAGTCTTGAGATTCTCGCGAATAATGCGAACTTGTTCTTCGGCCTGTTGGATAATATCCGGACCGAAGAGTGGGCGTTCCCCAGTTTCTGACCAGTTCAGAGGGGTTCGACACTTTCGTCCATATAGCACTTCGAAGGGGGACATCTTCAGACTAGCTTGATAGCTATTATTATAAGAGAACTCGGCATATGGAAGAGATTCCTCCCATTTCTTGCCGAATGAGATTACACAAGCTCGAAGCATGTCTTCGAGAACTTGGTTGACACGTTCAACTTGCCCTTGCGACTGAGGATGGAACGCAGTACTGAACGACAGATGAGTCCCCATAGCTTCTTGGAAACTCGCCCAAAACCTTGAAGTGAATAAGCTGCCACGGTCTGAACTGATAACCAGTGGGATACCGTGAAGTGAAACAATTCTGGCCATGTAGAGAGTAGCAAGCTGACTAGCAGTGATTGTCTCTTTGACCGCCAGAAAATGGGCAACTTTGGAAAGCCGGTCAATGACGACAAGAATAGCATCATTACCTTTCTGCGATTTGGGAAATCCAGTGACGAAGTCCATTTCAACATGGTCCCATTTCCATTCAGGAATAGAGATAGGTTGCAGAGTTCCAGCAGGCCTTTGATGCTCTGCTTTGATTCGGCGACAAATGTCACACTCAGCAACATAACGAGCAATGTCCTGCTTCATATTAGACCACCAGAATATTTGACGAATATCCTGGTACATCTTTGTACTACCAGGATGGATGGATAGAGGCGTATCATGAGCTTCTTGCATAACCCTTTTAGTCTTATCCAGGTTTTTCTTCGAACATGGTACCACTAGGCGGCCTTTGAAATACAAGGTGCCATCGTCGGCAATAGTGCAGAGTGAGGGCTTTCCTTCTGCTAGATGGCGTTTAATCTTATGGACTTCAGAGTCATAACCTTGTATAGTCTTTATACCAGCTACGAGATCTGGTACGACAGTCCGGGTATTTAGAGAACCCTTAGTAATAACAAGAAGATTCATCTTGCGGAATTCCGGGGGAGGGGGAGCGAGTGCTCCAGGAGGAACAATATGGAGGTTCAGCTTTCTAAATTCTTCGACGAGCGAGGGCTGAACTTCATGAACCTGGAGGTGGTTGCAGTAAGACTTGCGGCTCAAGGCATCAGCCATTACATTAGCCTTGCCGGGGGTATAGGATATACCCACGTCAAAGTCTGCAACAGTCTCCATCCATCTCTGCTGACGGAGGTTCAGATCTGGCTGAGTAAACAGATACATCAGACTTTGATGGTCAGTGAAGATCTCACAACGATTACCGAGAAGGTAATGTCGCCACTGCTTCAGTGCATGAATGACAGCAGCAAGCTCGAGGTCGTGAACTGGGGAGTTTTCTTCGTGTGGGCGCAGTTGACGAGAGGCATAAGCAATCACTCTGCGCTCCTGCATTAGGACATAGCCTAATCCTTGACGGGAAGCGTCGCAGTAAATGACGAAGTCCTTCGTAGTATCAGGTGGAGTAAGCACGGGGGCAGAAGTTAACTTGTCTTTGAGCGCCTGGAAACTTTCCTGACACTTGTCTGTCCAGTCAAACTTGACACCCTTATGCAACAAATTAGTCAGAGGCCTGGCAATCTTGGAGAAGTTCTCGACGAATCGACGGCAATAGCTGGCGAGACCGAGAAAACTTCGGACTTGCTTCACATTCTTCGGAGGAGTCCAATCGAGTATAGCCTGAACTCGTTCAGGGTTGACGGCAATACCATCCTTGGAGATGACATGCCCAAGATAGGTTACTTCGGGGAGCCAGAATTCACACTTGGAATACTTAGCATACAGTTGATGTTCTCGAAGCTTCTCTAGCACAAGACGCAGATGTCCAGCATGTTCTTCCTCGTTCTTGGAAAATACAAGGATATCGTCCAGATAAACCACGACGAACTTGTCGAGGTAATCCATGAATATATAATTCATCAGACGAGAGAAGGTGGCTGGAGCATTCGTTAAGCCGAATGACATGACGGTGTACTCGTATGATCCATACCGAGTCACGAAGGCGGTTTTTGGGATGTCCTCCTCACGAACACGGATCTGGTGGTAACCCAACCTCAAGTCGAGTTTGGAGAACACTGATGAGCCCAGCCAGTTGATCATAAAGATCATTGATCCGAGGAAGAGGGTATTTATTCTGAATGGTAGCTTGGTTTATAGGACGGTAGTCTTGGACCAATCGGTTTGTCCCATCCTTCTTCCTAACAAAGAGAGAAGGTGCTCCCCAAGGAGAGCAACTTGGGCGAATGAAACCTTTGACAAGAGATTTGTCGATTTCCTCCTTAAGCTCAAGGAGTTCATGCGGCGGCATCTTGTAGGGTCGTTTAGCTATAGGGGTAGTGCCGGGTTTCAAGTCGATGATGAATTCGACAGCTCTAGCAGGGGGAATCCCTGGAAGTTCTTCTGGGAATACATCTTGGAATTCACGAACGACGGGAACGTTTTCAATGCCCTCGAGTGGTGCAGCGTTCAACACATTCAAGGCATAAAGTCGTGCCTCGGCGTTCTGAACTAGATGAGCTTGATAAGCTATTATTTCATCAGAAGGGTGTAGCAAATGGACGACCTTAGTGGCGCAAACTATAGAAGCAGTATGCGCTTTTAACCAATTCATTCCCAGAATGAGATCAATGCTACAGGACTTCAGTACGATGGGAGAGACAAGGAATTCCAGTCCTTCGATTTCTACAGGGACGTCGTTGCAAATCATGGAGGTTCGACATTGGCCCGCAGGGGTGTGTACTAATAGTGAAGCATCCATGTTCTCACATTTAATGTCGTGCAAGCATGCAAAACCTTCTGACATGAAAGAATGCGATGCACCTGTATCAAATAAAACGGATGCTGGTACTGAATTTACGAGGAGGGTACCCATCACAGTAGCAGGCTGGTCTTGAGCTTCGCTCAGATCAACGTGGTTGGCATGAACACGACCATAAGACTTGGCATTGTTGCTGCGGGGCTGGTTGCTTCCACGGCCAGTTGCTGGAAGGGCCAGTTGATTCGGGTTCTGGTTGCATTCCCTAGCACGATGCCCTGGTTGTCCACACCTGAAGCACAATCCATTATTGGGAATGGGAACAGGAGCTTGTGGTGGTGGAGCTGGGAGTCTTGGCCGCCTAGTCGGAGGAGTAGGCAGACGAGGTGCAGCATAGGTCTGCCTTGGGGTAGGTGCATCCGGCTGGTACAAGCTATTGGGAATCCATATCTTGCGCTTCTGCGAGGACGGGCCCGAAGATGAGCCCGTGTCACGGTTGCGCCTGTGAGAGCTCTGGTATTCCTGCAGACCAGTTTCGACGTTGATGGCTTTGTTCACCAAGGTGGCGAAATCAGTAAAGTCATGCACTAGAAGTGCGAGCTTGATGTCAGCTTGAAGGCCATCACGGAACTTCTCCTGTCTGCGTGCATCAGTTGCAATGTCTTCTTCAGCATAGCGGGACAAGTCTAGAAACTCCCGCTGATAAGCTTCCACAGTTCTGTTGCCTTGGGTGAGGTTGCGGAACTCACGCTTCTTCCGGTCCATAACTCCCTGAGGAATGAAGCGAGCACGGAAGGCAGCTTGGAAGTCTGGCCAGGTGATGATTGTTCCAGCTGGCAGAGTACGCCTGTGGCTGTCCCACCATTGAGCCGCGGGTCCTTTCAGGAAGAAGGAAGCAAAGGTGACATAGCTGGCAGGGGCTACATCAGCAGACTCCATCTCATAGGTGATGTCACGGAGCCAGTCATCAGCATCCAGAGGCTGAGTTGAGCTGCGGTACACAGTTGGGTTCAGGCGCATGAAATCCTGCAGAGTCACTGGGGTTGGCTGCTGGTTCATATTGGGGCGAGGAAACTGAGCCATCATATTCTCCATGAACTGGCGATTCATCTCAAGCTGTTGGATCATACCAGCCATGTACTCAGGCGGTGGTGGGGCGTTGCCACCACGACCACGACCACCTGGTCTAACCATCCTGCTAATATTTAACAGGGATAGTTCAGCATTGAGAAATTTGCAAAAATAACAAGAGTCATTCATGATGAAACATGCACAACGAAAGCAGCACGATAGATACTACATAGTAGTCGGCATATCTTACAAAAGAGATCATGCATGGAGTTCGTTACACAGAGTTTTTGGTACATAGACTAAGACATCATAGGCGGCACGCAGGCTCGTGGCGAATGCATCTAACACTAACAAGAAAGTCTACATCAGTCCCACGCAATACTGCGGAGGTAGGTGTAACCCGACAGCTGGTAGTGACGCGAAGGGAAGACCTCCACGCGAGTAGCCTGGGGTCCGCGGATACTCTGGTGCGGAACCCGTTGCGCAGGTGGCAGGAGAGGGCCCAATGCAGGAGAGTAGCCTCCCGCATCTGGCCAGCCGACGCCCTGGGGCATCACGGTCCGGGCAGGGTAGATCGCAGAACGCGACAGATTACCAGAGCGGACAGAGGGGTGCAACAGCGTCAGAGCACGATACAGGTGCTGACGGGTGGTGTACAACTCGTGGCGAAGAGCTCGGTTAGCTCTATCCAGCCCATCAGCATGCAGAACCAGGTTCTGATGGTAGAATGGCTCTCGGGTGACAGTGGAGTAGGCAGCAGTGTAGTAACCCTCCGCACCAACATCGGATGCAATAGCAATGTGCCTGAAGGGGGAGGTGTCCAACTCCTGATACTCTCCACGGAGACGTGTCAGAGCAGCATAAGCAGCATCGTGGACCGCCATATCGATAGTCACTCCAACACCATGAGCAGTGTGCAGCACGGTAGTGGAGTCATACTCTCGAGAGTAGAGGTGGACGATGGCACGGTACTGCTCTTGGTTGAAGTCCTGATACTCCTCATAGACGGTGTACTCAGGGTGCCAGCGATAACCCAGATAGGTCATCATCTCAGCCAACACAGCAGGTGATCCTGAGGCACTAATGGCCGTCGTGTGGCGCACGACCTGCCTCGTGGGTTCCATCTGAAAACAAAGTTGTTTTCACAGGAGTCAAATGACAATGTGGATAATGTTCAAGTACTACTCTAAAGAATAACTAGGGCTTATCCAACTTTGGGGTGAATGTCGTAACGGGATCCTAGTGTCAGAGTTAGTAAATTCGTTTAACCCGAGTAGAAGGGAGTTCAGAGTCCCAGAGTAAAGGTCGAGGAGTAAAAGATCCTAGTACCACCCGATGGCGACGTGGGCCCATAAGGCACACAGCCAAGTTAGTAAAAGTTTTTGCAATGTCTAGACTCGACTTCGGCCAAGGAGTGTGGAAGGGGAGTTCCTACAGGCAGTCGGCTCTGATACCAACTTGTTACGCCCCCGATTTAATCGTACACTAATCATACACGCAAACGTGTACGATCAAGATCAGGAACTCACGGAAAGATATCACAACACAACTCTACAAATAAAGTAAGTCATACAAGCATCATATTACAAGCCAGGGGCCTCGAGGGCTCGAATACAAGAGTTCGATCATAGACGAGTCAGCGGAAGCAACAATATCTGAGTACAGACATAAGTTAAACAAGGTTGCCTTAAGAAGGCTAGCACAAACTGGGATACGGATCGAAAGAGGCGCAGGCCTCCTGCCTGGGATCCTTCTAACTACTCCTGGTCGTCGTCAGCGGGCACCACGTAGTAGTAGGCACCTCCGGTGTAGTAGGAGTCGTCGTCGACGGTGGCGTCTGGCTCCTGGACTCCAGCATCTGGTTGCGACAACCAGAATGAAAGGAAAGGGGGAAAAGGAGGAGAAAGCAACCGTGAGTACTCATCCAAAGTACTCGCAAGCAAGGAGCTACACTACATATGCATGGGTATCAAATGGAGTAAGGGTATCATATGTGGACTGAACTGCAGAGTGCCGGAATAAGAGGGGGATAGCTAGTCCTATCGAAGACTACGCTTCTGGCCACCTCCATCTTGCAGCAAGCAGAAGAGAGCAAAAGGTAAGTTCACCAAGTAACATCGCATAGCATAATCCTAACCGATGATCCTCCCCTCGTCGCCCTGTGAGAGAGCGACCACCGGTTGTATCTGGCACTTGGAAGGGTGTGTTTTATTAAGTATCCGGTTCTAGTTGTCATAAGGTCAAGGTACAACTCCAAATCGTCCTGTTACCGAAGATCACGGCTATTCGAATAGATTAACTTCCCTGCAGGGGTGCACCACATACCCCAACACGCTCGATCCCATTTGGCCGGACACACTTTCCTGGGTCATGCCCGGCCTCGGAAGATCAACACGTCGCAGCCCCACCTAGACCAACAGAGAGGTCAGCACGCCGGTCTAAACCTAAGCGCACAGGGGTCTGGGCCCATCGCCCTTAGCACACCTGCACGTTGCGTGGGCGGCCGGAAGCAGACCTAGCCTAGTGGCGTTCCAGTCCAATCCAGCGCGCGCCGCTCCGTCGCTGACGTCAAGAAGGCTTCGGCTGATACCACGACGCCGGGATACCCATAACTACTCCCGCGTAGATGGTTAGTGCGTATAGACCAAATGGCCAGACTCAGATCAAATACCCAGATCTCGTTAAGCGTGTTAAGTATCCGCGAACGCCGACCAGGGCCAGGCCCACCTCTCTCCTAGGTGATCGGAACCTGCCCTGTCGCTCCGCCTCAAAGATCCACACAGAGGGCCGTTGGGACAAAGGTCCTTTCAGCCCCCAATCCGTGAATCACTCGCGGGTGCTCCACAAGCCGACCCGTCTTTAGTCACCACATGTATCATGAATAAAGCATATAGTATGTACCCGTGATCAACTCCCGAGTGATCACGGCCCGATAGTATAGCATGGCAGACGGACAAGGATGTAGGGCCACTGATGAAAATACTAGCATCCTATACTAAGCATTAGGATTGCAGGTAAAGGTAACAACAGTAGTAGCAAGGACAGGCTATGCATCAGTATAGGATTAACGGGAAGCAGTAACATGCTACACTACTCTAATGCAAGCAGTATAGAGAAGAGTAGGCGATATCTGGTGATCAAAGGGGGGGCTTGCCTGGTTGCTCTGGCAAGAGAGAGGGGTCGTCAACACCGTAGTCGTACGGGGTAGCAGCGGCGTCGGTCTCGGTGTCTAGAGAGAGAAGAGGGGGAAGAAACAATAAATATAATGCAAGCATATGCATAGTGATGCATGACATGACAAGTTACGGCGTTAGAGGTGCCCTAACGCGGTAGTAGGTGATACCGGTGAAGGGGGATAACATCCGGGAAAGTATCCCCGGTGTTTCGCGTTTTCGGAGCGGTGTAATAGAGGGGGAAAGTTGCGTGTTGGATAGGTTAGGAATGTGGCGCGGACGAACGGGCTGCGTATCCGGAATTGTCTCGTCGTTCTGAGCAACTTTCATGTTGAAAATATTTTAATCCGAGTTACGGATTCAAAGATATGATTTTCTAAAGATTTTAATAATTTCTGGAATTTATTTAATTATTTAAATCTAACATTATCCAAAACATTGTTTGCTGACGTCATCATGAATGACGTCAGCAGTCAACAGGGGCGTTGACTGGTCAATCTGACGTGTGGGTCCAGCGGGGCCCACCTGTCATACCCTGTTTACCCTAATCAGGTTTTAGCTAAACTAATCATAGTTTAATTAGACTAATTAGTTAATTTGATTAATCTAATTATGATTAATTAACTTAATTAATTCCTTAATTAATTAATTAATTATTTTTATTTTTATTAATTTTAATTCCTTTTTTTTATTAAAACATTCTGGGGCCGTGGGGCCCCCATGTCATTGGCACTAGTGGCCAGAGTGGTTTCGGTGTTAGCGGGCGCTGGGCACCCGCCCGAACTGGCGCAGCGGGCGCCCGTCCGCGGCCAACGGGGAAGGGGGGGCACGGCGAGCCGGGGCGCAGGCCTCGCCGGCGGCGGCGACGGCGCACAGGGCGGAGCGGGGGAAACAGGGGCGCCACGGGGCCGGGCGCCGTGTGCAGAGGAGGCGGGGCACAGGCGGGTGAGGCCGGCAGGTAGCGGTGGTGGCCGGCCGCGGGCGTCGGCGACCAAAGCCACGCGCAGGCCGGCGTGGAGAGGCGAGGCCAAGGCGAGGGGAGACGAAGCGGGACGCGGGCCACGGCGAGGGAGGACGGCCGGGGCGCGCGAGGCCATGGCGCAGTCGGCACGGAGGGGGGGCGAGCAGGGAGGAGGGGCGCCCGTGCGGGCGGTTGACCAGGCGAGACGCATCGGGACGGGGCGACGGCGCGCGGCCAGGGGCGCCGGCGACAGAGGGGAAAGGGAGGAGAGGAGCTCACGGGGAGGGACGCGTAGGGTCTCGGGAGCGAGCTCGGGGGAGGTTGGGGAGGCCGCCGGGGACGAGCGGGCGACGGGGAGCAGGCCGGCGGGGTAGGAGCTCCGGGCGGCGGCGTCGTTCCACGGCGAGGAGGACGGGGGCAGGCCGGGGCGCGGCGCCGTTATCCTCCCGATCCAATCGGGAGGGAGGGGGGAGAGTGGATGCGAGTGGGGGGGTGGCTAGGGTTTCGGGGTCTCACCCGGGGGGAATAAGGAGAGAGGGGTGGGTTTGCCAGGCGGCCCGGTGGCCTGCTGGGCCGAAGCCCAGTGGGGGGGGAGGGGGTGTTCTCTTTTTTTTCTTTTTTGATTTTCTGTTTTTCTTTCCTTTTGTATTTTCTTTTATTATTTCTTTTCTGTTTAAATCATTTAATCCATTTAGCCATTTTATAAAAATATGTCTGTTGCACTATAATTACCTTTGTAATATTCGTCAACCACCGAACAATTTTATTTTAATTTTTGAAAACTTTTATTGTTTTCATCAATTTGAATTTTGAATTTGAACGGTTTCGAATTATTGCGAGGATAGCAACAGTAATCGGGATGACGTGCCATGATTAGCGTGGGATTACTGTAGCAAGATTATCCGGGCGTTACAATATCATAGGAACTTTTCTATTGAATATACGCTAATGTTTATTTTCCTTTGAAATTATGGGAGTATAGGAATCCATTCATATGAACCAAGTGGCTCTAAAGCTATAGAAATGATATCATGTTTATTTCCTTTGAAATGTGGAGTATATGAATCTATTCCTATGAACCAATTGGCTCTAAAGGAAAAAATCCTATAAAAATCATATCATATAGAGTTCCTATGATATTCCTCCACACCAAAGGATGGTTGAAATTGCTGCAGGTGATACGATGGTCTTTCTTTGTAGATTCCTCCCCCATCTTTATAGTTACCTCTCGAAGATGAATGAAATTATATATACAGGGTCTTCTACATGTGCAATTTGGTACACAAAAACTCAGTAAAAAGTTTGCGAGGTTCGAATTTTCAATAAAGCTATATGCACTGCATTTTGGAACGGAGGGAGCATACGACAGTTGCTAACACTCACGTGGAATATTTGTGTGTAGGAGGAGTGGCTGTTCTGTTAAATGACATGGCAAAACTGACACTGTTGGATGCCGATCTAACGTTTTTACGGTGTTCGTCAGGAAAAGGCTTGTGGCAAACGTTTGTCGGATAATGATTTACGGATACATACATTGCATTGATACGTGCCCCCCTCTCTCTCACGCACACGCGCCCTCACGAGTCACGACTCTCCCGAGTCCTCTCGCACCCACCATCTATCTGCAGGTAGACGTCACACACATATGTGCTCTTCACACCCTACCCTCAGAACTTCTAAAAAACAAAAGATGTCCCGCACATTTTATTTTAGCTCACACGTCACACACTTATACTATTACTCTTGTGGAGAACGTTCTTTGGGCATAGTATATTGTACCCTCATGAAGAGAAGCGGTGCACGCACGCACTAGTTCTCTCACACCCACTCGCGGGTACACGTAGGAGCGCATTTTTTGAAGCTGGTACAACAAAATCATATATATATAAGCAGGAGCCTTAGCGTTGCTTTACTAGGGTTCCTCTCGTTCACTCTCTCATGCTCTCCAAATCTAAGCAAGACATAGGTGGCCACACTCTCTCTCAGCTCATGGCTGGTCACAAATCCGGCCGAACAACCTCGACCGGGGCAGGGGTGTAGGTGCATCATTCACTGTGGCACCCCGGCTTAGAGAAACCAGAACGCCCCGTATTCCAGCCCAGAGATCGAGGAGAAGTCTCTGGAATACGACACTGCTTGACATAGAACAAATCACCTCTTATAACAAGAATAATAATACAAGGGTCTGATGTTACAAAGAGGCACACCAGTACGGTGACACTACGCCTGCGATACTACACTTGCTCTATGCTAGCAGCGGAACAACTCGTAGCAGCGGAATACTTGTAGCAGCAGAACACCGACGAAGGTGGTGAACTCCACTCCGTAGGGACTCTGGCTGGGACACGATCTAGCTCGCACGCACGGCAACCTCGACAAGCAATCAAGCAATCATGGCATCACCTGCAATCTGGCATGACACGCCAGGTCAGTACATTAAACGTACTTGCAAGCTCACAACAACCATAAACATCAAGGCAAGACAATAACATAGCATTTAACAGGTTAATTAAATTAACAACTATTATGATGAAACAACTACTAAGCATGGTATGAAACTGATACAATACTAATAAATCACCATCTCGGATCTCCATAACCATATTTCTCTTAGCTAACCGGCCAAGCAATATACCATCTCGATCACCTCGTGATCAAAACCAAACGGTAATCTTTCCGATGATCACAACCATGACCATAACTTTGTCTCAAACGGTGATCTTTCCGGCGATCACTACCCTGACCAACACTTGGTCTCCAACATCATCATCAACATCCTGCCAATCTGTACTGCTCAAAATATCAACATATAAATCACCGGTAAGTCATTCCGTCATGTGAGTGTTGATCGAACGGTGTGACCTAGTACGAACCCATGCCCATGAACGAGGACGCGGCTATCGATACATTTAAATACACTCTGCAGAGGTAGCACACTTTACCACACCACAGAACCCATGGCCTCGCACTCTCTTTCGGGTCGACCAATGGCGTTCCGACAAAATCGATCTACTGCCATGACACTCTCCCGGCCACTCCGACTCACTCCCCACTAGGATAGTCCTGGGTGGCCCTGTGTCTACCAAAGACACAACGACCACCGTCGTGGCCAAAATGGCCACCATCGAGGCAAACAAAACGGTCCCAAACGGGGACCACGCGCGCAAAATCCAACTACGGGCACACAAGGTTATGTCTGCTTATCGGGCCAGGGTACCGCACACCCATGACCTTCCCTCATTGGAGGCACCGGCGAGAGGCACGACAATAGACCGCATTAGGGCCTTCCCGAGGACAGCATAACACTACTATCATGATGAATCCAAGAATGATAAGACTACTACTCAAATATCAAGAACTAACTATCCAACTATGATCCACATGCAAGCATCATCTCCAACATCATACTCCAAAACATAATATCATGTAGCATCATGATGAAAATAACACTAGCCACTAATAATCCAAAGGCAACATGATATCCAAAGTAATGCTCCAAGATAATAATAGATACCATCATGACAATAATCATACTAGCCACTAAGAATCAAAAGGCACATGATATCCACAGTAATGCTCCAAGATAATAACAGATACCATCATGACAATAATCATACTATCCACTAAGAATCCAAAGGCACATGATATCCAACTAATCATTAAATATAAGTCCTAGAACTTCAAGCAATATCATGGCAATATCAAGATCAAAACAATACTCTGAGAAATACCATGAACAAATCATACATAGCTAAGGCAATATTTTAAACAAGTTCAAATAACTTAAACCATGTATCTGCATTGCAATCATGCAAATGGAGGGTGTGGCTTGCCTGGGGTGGAAGAAATCTCTGAGAAGAAGTGCGAGAGGCTCGCGGAAAGAATCACCGGAAAACGGACTCTCTCGGAGGGGGCTGAATAAGGTCAGGGGCAAAATGGTCATTTTCAGAATGTCAAAACATGTGAAAATGATTCCATCGGAACGGGCTCGACGAAACGAAGAAGTGGGCTTTGGAATCACCTCATTTGGAGTTGGGAGTAAAAAGATATGATAGTTTTTCTGCCAGGGACCTATCTATAAAGAAATCATCACAAACAGGCCATCAGCAGGAAATACAGAACGCGCCCTCGAGGTAATACGCTTTCGGTGAAGTGAAAGCGTATTCTGGCCCACAACCGCGGCTGGTTACGCTTTCAATTGGAGGAAACGTATTCGGGGAAATCCATTTACACTAATCCATGTCAGCCGGCTGGCTCGGTCAGCGCATAGAGGCCGACAAGCGGGGCCCAGGGGCACGGGTGGGGGTCGTCTTCGTCTTCAAGCGCCCGCTCGCGCTTGCCCGTGGTCCAGAGGGAGAGGCGCGGCGGCGGCGGCAGCCTGGCCGGCTCCGGCCACCTCTGGCCGAGCGAGAGGCACCGACGGACTCGGGGAGGGGCGCCGCATCCATCTGGAGCAGCATCAGGCGCCGGGGAGGGCCGAGGGGCGACGAAGGGATGCGGTGGCCCAGGGCAGAGGCGGTGGCCAATCCTTGGGATCACGACCGGAGGCACTCCGACGAGATGGTGGGGTGGTGTAGAGGTTCGCCGGAGCACCGGGAAGACTCTGGTGAGGTCAGTGGGGGGAGGAGGTGACCGGATGGCTCGGATTTAAGCCGAGCTTCGCGGCGGTCATCGCGGTAATGGTGGAACAGGAGAGCTCCATAGGCTCGGGCGGATGGATGGGGAGGTTGCTCGGAGTGAGGCAGGGGCGATGGTGAGCTCGGGAGGCCTCGGGACTGGCTTAAATAGGCAGAAGGGTGAGGTGCCGCGTTGGCGTCGCCGCGGACACGTGTCTGGCGCAGCGGTCGCGTGTGCGCATGCATGAGCTCGGAGTTAGGCGACAAAGGAGGAACAGGAGAGAGTCTCACGGGGCATAGGAGGCCAACGGAGGCGCAGGGAGGAAGAGACGAGGAGGAAGATGGCGGCCAGCGCACTGTGCTCCCGTGGGCGTTCGCCAGCGAGCGTCAGTGAGGGGTTTTACAGAGAGCGAGAGAGGTCCAGGAGGACGTCCACGACGCGGTAAAACTCTTGGACACGCTCACGCGCGCGAAGCCGACGAGAGGAGGAGCTGCCGAAGCACAAACGGCCACTGCACACAGAGCGCGTGCACAGTGATGCCATTAACGTGGTCACCGTGCGCACTGGCATGAAGCGGGGGAGATGGACTTGGCCATGTTGTCTAGTGCGTAGTTAATCCAATGAAGGTTGCAACTGAGGTGGTATATCAGTAAAAAGAGGTCTGGTTAAAAGGTAATCACCATTTGAAGTTTACTGCTGTAAATTTGATCGTGCACTGGTGATCAACAGAGAAGGGCTTAGGCCAAATGGATTTGTCTGAGATGATTAGATTAAGAAGGATTATGATTCTGGAGAGTTTGAGGGGAAATGGACCATTAATTAATATGGTTGCTTTGTAACTACCATTATGGGTCCAAAATCAAGATCAAGATGGTTCACTCACATAGAGTAACCAATTGAGATGAAATTTGGCAGGGCTTGGTGATTTGGCCAGATAAAGGTGCTCTACTAATTTCATAATAATTGGTTTTAGCAAAATGGTACTTGCTTCACAGCTATTCCCTTTGTCCAGAAACTTGCAAAATTTTGCGAGAAATATTGGCTTTAATAATTAATGCTAAATTTGGTGGAGAGAAGTTATTTGGGTAGGAGAATGCTCTGGTAAATTTTTAGGCAAAATGAAGCAATATAAAATATACTTGCTTCACAACCTGAAAATATTGACAGAATCAAAGATTTGATGTTGTGCTCACATAGATCAAGGGATGGAGCTTAAATCTGTAGGAGTGAAATAATATGAGCATAATAAGAGGCATGCAAAATTTTACCTCATTTGGATAAGGCTAGCTAGAACTTCCTTCACAAAGGCTTCCCTCAGACAGGAACTTTGAAAAATCACTCAGGAAGTTTGGCTAGGAAAATAAAGTTGAATTTTGGCACAGGTCAATTATTTGGATGATATATCATGCCCAAAAATTTTGGAGGCAAATGGGAAAATATAAATAGCACTCTCTTCACAATGTGCCATTTGGGACAGAATAGGAAATGAATTTATTGGGCATGATGAGAAATATGGCCAATGAAATATTTGGCCATATTTGAGGAAGATATGACCCAAAAAATTTATAAGGATTATTTGGGAATTTTTGAATGTACAGAAATATAGGTTGCTTCACAACCTAGAGCAGACAGGGTTATTCCTTTAATAGGAAAAGGAATATTCCTGAGGAAAAAGAACTTAGGGTTTGGTCAAGCAGTGGAGTGACATTATCTTGGCAAAGTTTTTACGATGATGAGCCACTTGGTAGAGGAAATGAAGATGATTTCCCAGGTGGTAAGGCCACAGAACCAATCCACAAAAGAAAAAAACAGAGCGAAAACCAATTAAGTTAAAAGAAAAAGGAAATGGCCAAAATCCAGGCTGTTACAACTCTTACCCCCTTAAAGAAATCTCTTCCTCGAGATTTAGTTGCTCAGGGAACAAGTATGACTTTAGGATACCGTTTCCAACTCGGGTATCCTTTTTTCCTTTAGTTATTGTTCCCCCAATAATTTTATATGATTTGATTACCTTTGCTCGGGGTGGTTTGCTTTACCTTTTCCCCGAATTCTGACGGGCTTTTTCTCACACACCAAATCCTTTTGCTGACGTTGATTCTTTCATACCTGCGGTGATATCCAATGGATCTAAGGATAAATTTCCTTTTGTCATGAAAACCTTAATACTTCTATGATGGGGTTGCTTCAAATAAATGCAGCCTTCTGGTTTCAATAAATGCTAAGAATTGATCATGGCCATCTTCTGACAATATCTGACTGCTCATAGGTGGTACTGATTTTGATTTATTTCTTTGGCTCGAGCGTGAGATATGTACCAATGATCTGACTGCCTTTTGTCAGGAGCAATATAACGGTGTATGGAGTTATAGCTGTATCATACCTCACATATTTACATGTTGAGGCTGGCCCGACAGGGGGCTGACAGAAAAATGCTTTTCCCGGCAGACTGACCGTGTACTTGATTTCGTCGGCGAGTATACCGGGTCTAAGCTGATTATCCGGCCTTTGACTTTCTCATTTTGTCGGTATACCCATTTTTGGTAATACGTCATGATATGTTTTAACACTGCCGCTGAGGTCAAACTGTTGAGGTTGCAAAGGAATCTTGGATCTGACAGAACAGACTTGGATATTCCACACTAACCATGTCAAGCGGGTCAGCGGGATATGAAAATCCTTGTAAATAGAGTAAGCCACTGAAGGTGTATGTCTTTGTGGATCCATGTGGAATTATGGCCTCCAACTGACTTGGGGTATCCGGACCCTGATGGTTGTGCAAAATCATCATACCTTTGTTGTCGGTCTCACCTTTTAACGGTCATGATTTTCTTTGTCAGGATACCTTGCTGAAATAACTTGGCCACGCCTGTCCTTGATTCTTTGTATGACCATGGGTGTGATTAATATTTTTCACATTATTCCTTGTGCTTGTTTTTCTGACCTGTGTCCGCACATATATGACATATCTCGGGGTTTGTAGCTGTATGGAGCTCATTGTTGAGACCAATCATACAAAAAGGTGACAAGGTTTCCTGATATCACCTTATCTGGTGCAGGAATAATGACCTTGATGACCATTGTCAACACTGTGGATTCTGTGATGTCATCCCCAGATCTTGTCGATCCTTGTAATTCATGAGATGTATCTCTCCTTATCTTCCTTTGCATGATTCATGAGGCTGTGGTATCCGCACTTTCCTTAGGTATATCTGTTGGATCCTTGCCGTACCTCGTATGAATGACTGATATGATTGGGGATGCACGCTCACCATATGTGTAAGAATCATATGCAACCGAACACTTGATCCTTGAGGTAGGCATATGTCCTGACGCATATTCTGAGGACGGTGCAATATTATGATATTGGCGCAGACTGGGTGGCTTACGAGAGAAGCCATCCGAATAGCTTGCTGAGGAAGACTCGTTAGCTTCTGCTCAAATCTTTTGTCTGGGTATCGTGTCGAAGAAGGTTCTATAGCTTATACACGAAGCTTGGTTTGATTATTGTGCTGGAGAAGCCTGAGTTCCGTACTTGAGAAGCTTCTCCTCGATTTTGCTTGTTGAGAAAAATTCATTTCTGTCTGTCGGAAGCTTTTACCGAGGTATCTTGTTGAGAAAGACCGGGTATCGTGGGCCGGAAAATGTTCGCATATCATCTTGAGGAAAAATTTAGGAGCCTTGCCTCATAAATTTCTTCCGATAGCGTGTGGAATAATACTGGGTTTCTTACATCCAAAGATTCATACTAATATGCAGACTAAAATCTACACACACGCCCATAATATTCTATGGCTGATTATTTGCACGAGAAATTTTGTTTGACTGTCTTCCTTGAGCATGTCGCATCCTGACTTTAGTTTGGATGATAACATATTTCAAGCATCATGCATTGCTGGGCCAAAATTTTATATATGATCCATACCTTTGACCGAAAATATAACGTGTCTTGCTGCTGATCATTACTGCTGTGAGGATTTTATACTGATACAGACTTGAGTTATCAATACTATTGCGACGAGTGCACACTAATGCAAGATTGATTTTCAGCCTCAAAATCAAACATTCCCCATTTCACTGCAGTCGGCTGAGAATTCCGTTATGTTTAGCCAAATTTCCAAATGTTTGAACTCCTTGCTGATTCTTCGGGTCCGATGTCGGTTGATGAGCAACTCTTTAGAGGGGAAAATGATGTAACATCGGGGCCCAAAAAGAAAGAAGCAAAAGAAAACTCAAGCAGACAACAATCAATTCACACAAAATCAGTGTCACATAATACTGCTAGTCACACAATATGCATGCCTACTTAAGCACACAAATCTCACGGGATCCCCGGTTCTACGATCTAGCATGCTGTGAAGATGTGCACGAGGACGAATAAAGGTGTGGAAGAATTGGTGTAAATAGTGCTACACCAAGTGCTAGCTTAGCCAGGTAGCAACCTGGACTAGCTCGGAGGCGAGGACGTACTTGGTAACTATGTAGCAGGACACGAATGTCGCGACCACATTATTATCAAGCGGATGGAAAATATCTGTACTCGTCCAAGAAATAAGGATGGCGGGGAAAACTGAGGCTGCTGACCTTGCCCTTTCTTGATAACTCAGATCATTAAGGGTTGCCAACACGACAAAATAAAAGAGCGATTCGGGATAGAAGCATGTTCATCATCGAAACGATAGGCGAGACTGAAAGAAAGACATCGGCGCGATACCTGAGCACCATTTCTGCAAACAGTGTCGGGATCACTTGGCATCACTCTGCTGGGATAGAAATGACACCAAAAACCGAAAGAAAAAGGAACTGGAGAAATGCAGAGGCCGAGCTGTAGTGGATCCGAACCGATGCCAACTACACTCACCAGATAAACCGTTAGCAACAAAATAATAAGGCTATATGTGCATGTTGTGCAACAAACAAATGTAGCAACCAACTGCAGTAAACAAGCCAAACTCTATACTACTGATTTCTACCGCTCCCACTAACTAGGGCGTCCTACAGCCAGACCTGCTCTGATACCAAGCCTGTGGCACCCCGGCTTAGAGAAACCAGAATGCCCTGTATTCCAGCCTAGAGATCAAGGAGAAGTCTCTGGAATACGACACTGCTTGACATAGAACAAATCAGCTCTTATTACAAGAATAATAATACAAGGGTCTCATGTTACAAAGAGGCACACCAGCACGGCAACACTACGCCTGTGATACTGCACTTGCTCTATGCTAGCAGCGGAACAACTCGTAGCAGCGGAACAAAGACGGAGGTGGTGAACTCCACTCCGCAGGGACTCTGGCTGGGACACGATCTAGCTCGCACGCATGGCAACCTCGACAAGCAATCAAGCAATCATGGCATCACCTGTAATCTGGCATGACACGCTAGGTCAGTACATTGAATGTACTTGCAAGCTCACAACAATCATAAACATCAAGGCAAGACAATAACATAGCATTTAACAGGTTAATTAAATTAACAGCTATTATGATGAAACAACTACTAAGCATGGTATGAAACTGATACAATACTAATAAATCACCATCTCGGATCTCCATAACCATATTTCTCTTAGCTAACCGGCCAAGCAATATACCATCTCGATCACCTCGTGATCAAAACCAAATGGTAATCTTTCTGGTGATCACAACCGTGACCAACACTTGGTCTCAAACGATGATCTTTCTGGCGATCACTACCTTGACCAACACTTGGTCTCCAACATCATCATCAACATCCTGCCAATCTGTACTGCTCAAAATATCAACATATAAATCACCTATAAGTCATTCCGTCATGTGAGTGTTGATCGAACGGTGTGACCTAGTACGAACCCATGCCCATGACCGAGGACGCGGCTATTGATAGATTTAAATACACTTTGCAGAGGTAGCGCACTTTACCACACCACAGAACCCATTGCCTCGCACTCCCATTCGGGTGGACCAACGGCGTTCCAACAAAACCGATCTACTGCCATGACACTCTCCCGGCCACTCCGAGTCACTCCCCACTGGGATAGTCCTGGGTGGCCCCGTGTCTACCAAAGACACAATGACCACCATCGTGGCAAACAAAACGGTCCCAAACGGGGACCATGCGTGCAAAATCCAACTACGGGCACACAAGGTTATGTCTGCTTACTGGGCCAGGGTACCACACGCCCATAACATTCCCTCGTTGGAGGCACCGGCGAGAGGCACGACAATAGACCACATTAGGGCCTTCCCATAAAGGCAAATGTGGTTGCACTGGAAAAATCCCGGTTCGGTGGCACCTGACCAACTTAATGACGTAATTTATCCCCAAAATATAATAGTAATGACCGATAGTCTGATATCATCTATCTACCTATAATCCAAGTCATAGCAATATCAAAGAAATAATCCAAAGCTGAATATCGTATCTCCAGAATACTCCGAGGACAGCATAACACTACTATCATGATGAATCCAAGAATGATAAGACTACTACTCAAATATCAAGAACTAACTATCCAACTATGATCCACATGCAAGCATCATCTCCAACATCAGACTCCAAAACATAATATCATCTAGCATCATGATGAAAATAACACTAGCCACTAATAATCCAAAGGCAACATGATATCCAAAGTAATGCTCCAAGATAATAACAGATACCATCATGACAATAATCATACTAGCCACTAAGAATCCAAAGGCACATGATATCCATAGTAATGCTCCAAGATAATAACAGATACCATCATGACAATAATCATACTAGCCACTAAGAATGCAAAGGCACATGATATCCAATTAATCATTAACTATAAGTCCTAGAACTTCAAGCAATATCATGGCAATATCAAGATCAAAACAACACTCCGAGAAATACCATGAACAAATCATACATAGCTAAGGCAATATTTTAAACAAGTTCAAATAACTTAAACCATGTCACTGCATTGCAATCATGCAAATGGAGGGTGTGGCTTGCCTGGGGTGGAAGAAATCACCGAGAAGAAGTGCGAGAGGCTCGCGGAAAGAATCGCCGGAAAACGTACTCTCTCGGAGGGGGCTGAATAAGGGCAGGGGCAAAATGGTCATTTTCAGAATGTCAAAACATGGTGAAAATGATTTCATCGGAACGGGCTCGACGAAACGAAGAAGTGGGCTTTGGAATCACCTTATTTGGAGTTGGGAGTAAAAAGATATGATAGTTTTTCTACCAGGGACCTATCTGTAAAGATATCATCACAAACAGGCCCTCAGCAGGAAAAACAGAACGCGCCCTCGAGGTAATACGCTTTCGGTGAAGTGAAAGTGTATTCTGGCCCACAGCCGCGGCTGCCTACGCTTTCGATTAGCAGAAAGGTATTCGGGGAAATCCGTTTCCACTAATCCACTTCAACGGGCCGGCTCGGTCAGCGCATAGAGGCCGACAGGCGGGGCCCAGGGGCAGGGGTCGGGGTCGTCTTCGTCTTCAAGCGCCCACTCGCGCTTTCCTGTGGTCCAGAAGGAGGGGCGCGGCGCCGGCGGCATCCTGGCCGGCTCCGGCCACCTTTGGCCGAGCGAGAGGCACCGACGGACTTGTGGAGGGGTGTCGCATCCATCTGGAGTTGCATCAGGCGCCGGGGAGGGCCGAGTGGCGACGAAGGGATGCAGTGGCCGAGGGCAGAGGCGGCGGCCAATCCTTAGGATCGCGGCATGAGGCACTCCGGCGAGAGGGTGGGGTGGCGTAGAGGTTCGCCAGAGCACGGGGAAGACTCTGGTGAGGTCGGTGGGGGGAGGAGGGGACCGGATGGCTCGGATTTAAGCCGAGCTTCGCGGCGGTCATGGCGGTAATGGTGGAACAGGAGAGCTCCAGAGGCTCGGGCAGATGGATGGGGAGGTTGCTGGGAGTGAGGCAGGGGCGATGGTGAGCTCAGGAGGCCTCAGGAGTGGCTTAAATAGGCAGAAGGGCGAGGTGCCGTGCTGGCATCGCCGCGGATGCGTGTGCACGCGCATGAGCTCGGAGTTAGGTGACGAAGGAGGAACAGTAGAGAGTCTCACAGGGCAGAGGAGGCCAACGGAGGCGCAGGGAGGAAGAGACAAGGAGGAAGACGGCGGTCGGCGCACTGTGCTCCCGTGAGCATTCAGCGGCGAGCGTCGGTGAGGGGTTTTACGGAGAGGGAGACAGGTCCAGGAGTACGGTGAAGACAAGGTAAAACTCTTGGACACGCTCACGCGCGTGAAGCCAATGAGAGGAGGAGCTGCCGAAGCACAAATGGCCACTGGACACGGCTACTTCACACAGAGCGCGTGCATAGTGATGCCATTAATGCGGTCACCGCGCGCACTGGCATGAAGTGGGGGAGATGGGCTTGACCATGTTGTCTAGTGCATAGTTCATCCAATGGAGGTTGCAACTGAGGTGGTAGATCAGTAAAAAGAGGTCTGGTTAAAAGGTAATCACCATCTGAAGTTTACTATAGTAAATTTGCCCGTGCACTGGTGATCAACAGGGAATGGCTTAGGCCAAATGGATTTGTCTGAGATGATTAGCTTAAGAAGGACTATGATTCTGGAGAGTTTGAGGGGAAATGGACCATTAATTAATATGGTTGCTTTGTAACTACCATTATGGGTGCAAAATCAAGATCAAGATGGTTCACTCACATAGAGTAACCATTTGAGTTGAAATTTGGCAGGGCTTGGTGATTTGTCCCGATAAAGGTGCTGTAAAAATTTCATACCAATTGGTTTTACCAAAATGGTACTTTCTTCACAACTATTCCCTTTGTCCAGAAACTTGCAAAAAATTTAGAGAAATATTTGGCTTTAGGAATTGATGCCAAATTTGGTGGAGATAAGTTATTTGGGTAGGAGAATGCTCTGGTAAAGTTTTAGGCAAAATGAAGCAATATAAAATATACTTGCTTCACAACCTGAAAATATTGACAGAATCAAAGATTTCATGTTGTGCTCACATAGATCAAGGGATGGAGCTTAAATTTGTAGGAGTGAAATAATATGAGCACAAGAAGAGGCATGCAAAATTTTAACTCATTTCGATAACCCTAGCTAGCACTTCCTTCACAAAGGCTTTCCTCAGACAAGAACTTTGCAAAATCACTGAGGAAGTTTGGCTAGGCAAATAAAGTTGAATTTTGGCACAGGTCAATTATTTCGATGATATATCATGACCAAAAAGTTTGGGGGCAAATGGGCAAATATAAATAGCACTCTCTTCACAATGTGCCATTTAGGACAGAATAGGAAATGAATTTATTGGGCATGATGAGAAATATGGCCAATGAAATATTTTGCCATATTTGAGGAAGATATGACCCAAAAAAAATTATAAGAATTATTTGGGAATTTTTGGATGGACAAAAATATAAGTTGCTTCACAACTTAGAGCGGACGGGGTTATTCCTTTAATAGGAAAAGGAATATTCCTGAGGAAAAAGAACTTAGGGTTTGGTCAAGCAGTGGAGTGACGTGATCTTGGCAAAAAATTTAGGATGATGGGCCACTTGGGAGAGGAAATGAAGATGATTTCCCAGGTGGCAAGGCCACAGAACCACTCCATAAAAGAAAAACAAAGCAAAAACCAATTAAATCAAAAGAAAAAGAAAAGGGCCAAAATCCAGGCTGTTACATTCACGCTGTCGGCGGCGGCGATGGAGGATACCAACGGTTGCCGGCGTGTCCCGATCGGTGGCCGTGCCGTTCTCTCCGAGAGAGCGTCGGCTTGGGAGGGCCTCCGACCCCTTCTTCCTCCCTGCGGTATTGTGGCGAAGATGCGGCCTCCCGACTCCATCTTTGCTTCATGCCGACGACCCTCAGGTATATATTCCTTTGAAACCTGCCTTGCTCTACTGCCCTAGCTCCCCACTTGCCTTCCTGTGGATCTTTTTATACTTCTGTCCGCTGTTCCAAAGCCACCTAGACTTTTACTATTATTAGAGGTAAAGCTAGTTCATACAGTCGACTCTAAGAGTTGGTTCAAACAGGGAAGAAAGTGGGAAAGTTATAGCATGAATCTAGGATTTGGTTCTAAGAGGAAACGGGGGAAAGTAGTAGATACTGGCAACTCAACCGGTCTCTTGGTTGAAAAGACGATGAAATCATGGTGGATGGCGAAGGGTGGGGGGAAGTGGACCTATCTCTTGGTTGAAAAGGAAAGAAAGTGACGGGTGTTGGGGGACAACGCAAATGAGAATGAGCAGGTCTAGATTTCCTGTGCTCACATAGGAAAATGTCGCCCAGGAGATAAAAAAATGGGACAAATGCGAACATGCTGCCTGAGTGTTTGCCGCTCTCGGCAACCACATCTGCCTCACCACTTTATGCCCCTACTGTCCCTACGCCCATATCGCTACCGTTAATGTAAAATCACATGAAGCATTAAGCAATTCCACCTAATGTCACTATAAGTAATGGTCTAGTGCCGTTGATAAGCCACCACCATTTTATGAAGTGCTTCTGTCTTGCTTTATTTCCCATGAATTGTGTTTTTGCGGTTACACTTAAATATCACACAGCTAACATTGCTTCATCCCAGTGGAACTGCACAAATTTGATTGCACATTTACTGACCATGTGCTACTCTCATGATAGTAATACTAATGCTATTGTTCTGCATGTTAATCTAGTGGCAGTGTTGATGTGATGTGATGCTACTTACTTAAGGACACTTTCATACTGTCAATCTAGTGCCAATTATAACACAATAGATGCTGCTGTTAATCATATGCCACTGCAAATATCTGTCACTGTTTAAATAACTGTATTTCATATTTGCGCAAACAGGGATGTCTGTCTCCATATCGTTTCAGGATGTCTGTCTCCGTATCGTTTCTGTCCATGCAATCAAAAGCACACACCTCAGTTTTAGTAGAACTATGCAAAATGAGATGGCTATCCCTCGTTGCCATCATCTAACCACTTGTCTTCCAGGTATTCCTACATTGGTAGTTACTAGGTAGACTGACCAACGCAATATAAAAGAAGTTGATTCGTACGTTTTACTTCGTGATTGCAGTGTAGGGACGAGCGAAAACAACTGCATCCTAGTTCGGAATGCGCTTTCTACCAGTTCATCCATGGACCCAGGACTAGCTGGCATGGCTGCATGGCGGTTTTTTGGACAGGTGCGCGGACAAGAGGCATTGTGGTCTACTTATTTCTGCAAATAGTGGTGCTTAAATTTAGTGGAATGCACAAGAATTTCACCTGGTCAGTACACTACATGGTTCAGTTCAGCATTCTAGCTGAGAACACAATTATAATTGATTATTCTGGAATGAGAGAACCTAACCCTGGATGGTGGAAACAAGAAAAAACCAGAGTGAACTCCAGGAAATTTAAGCCTGCCAGGAGGCCCTTTGCTCAGAGAAGCCTTGCTTGTTTTTTCCTTATTTGTAAACCTTTTCACAACTTTGTCTTTTGCTGTGAACTAGTATATATTTGTTATGTTCTATGAATCATTGAGATGTGTAAAATTGCTTAACTTATGCTTTTCAAGTTTTTTATGAAGCCGAGTTTAATGTGAGTGTTCCACATGAACGCTGGACTAGCGTGTGAATGTTTGGAATTTACATTGTGGCCTCATTTAACTGCATGAACCACTGTAACAAGATACATAGTTGCTTATATGTCAAACAGTAGATTGTTGATTGTTAGCTGGTCGATAGCCTAGTGTTGAAGCGACCTGAGCCAATGTGACGTGTTTTGCACAACTACTTACGAGTGGGGTAGCACCAACAGTGTTTACAAGTACTTATGTATACGTCGGCCCACAGTTCTCGAACGAGTACTCTATTTCATCAAAACACATACTGCTCGTATGATAAACCGTGACAACTTATGTCTTACCATGCCATATTCATGAAAAACTAGTGAGGACGCATCTGTTTCGGCAACAATTACGATGGTTCTCACATGATTCACGGGCACACAAAAATAGTAGCAGTTCCCATAGACAGATTCAAACAGAGTACTAGCCACAAAGGGCTCGATAACAGGCAAGGTTCGGATAATTAGACACAATCCAAACTACTATTAAACACTAGCTGGGGCAACTATTTCATGCCTCGATCTAATTTGGGCTGGACACAAGACGGACCTTGCCATGAACATCATCGAGGACGTCCGTCAGCAGCTCAATCCTATGAACCTTCATGAAGACAACCTTGTGGACTTGCCACTCATAAACTTGTTTGTGGAGGCATTGCACGTCATCTTCCTGCGTAAGCTTGACAAGAATAGTATGCCTCACAAACGAAGGAGTAGCTTTGAAATTCTTGTGCTTCAGTACACCCTGGACAACACGCCTGACAACAGTGAGGCTAGAATACAACTCTTCATTGGTACAAGCGCAAATGGCTTCCAGGATCCAACAGCCTAAAAACTCTGTTTTCCCAGTGCGTATATTCAGCTCATCCGCCTCATAGAGAGTGACATGTACAACCACACAATCCTTATCTGCATCAGGACTCTAATTCAAACAGAAACAAATTCTGAATTACTTTCCAGTATAAGAAACACAAGTTATTTAAACCACTATGTATAGCATGGCATCGAAGCTAATAAAATTTTGCATTATTCGTCACCACGTACTTAGATGAAAAACCACAATCGAGATTGGCAAAGAAGAAAATCACCTTGGGCAGCTCAGCGGGGAGGGGGACACATCCTCGAAGGGGAAATTGCTCCTGTAGTGCCATGGGGGTTGTAACCTCAAACAGGGCGTTGACCATCTCAGTAGTGGCCATGAGCGTATCTGGGGTCGGCTCAGTGGCTGCCTCCATCTTCTTGGAGCTCTCTGTCTTGTGGGGATCAGCCTCCCGCATCTGCTGCAATATCGGCAGATCTTTGCCTGGTTCTCTTTGGTCCATCATGAAACTGACGAATACTAGGAGACCACTAAAAGGAAAACACAATCGCAATGACAATGAAACAAAAAAGAGAGTGAGGATCGGTTACTGCTTTGCAAAAGTTCTTTTTTTCTGAACAAAATATACCAACATCACAGATCCGCTTACCTTCCCTTCGTTGGGAGAGAAGAACAGTGGCAAATGCGAGTGTTGCCTTTCTTGAAGACGGTGAGGGAGAAGGGGAGTCAGCGAAGAGTGAAATGATGGTTGCTTCGTCCGTCAAGCTTAGACTGCGGGGAGGTGGGATTTTGTGATACGACGGCTCGTTACTACCGCGCTACGACCGGGGTGACTCTCTGCTTGCATACTGCCTTCTAATTTGGTGGATGGCATCTGGGCCTGCGCGCTGCATGGCCCACATGTCGGTGAGCAAAAGTATAACGACATTCAGTAGAGGGAGACGTTTCGATGACCTATGAGGAGCCAGAAGCAGTATTGTATCCACTGTACTAGTAGTAATTGTTTTCCTGGGTAGCTCTAGAGTTTCTCCACTATACTAGTAGTAATTGTTTCTCTGGGCCCAAGACAAAACAGCCCATCCACCCTAGTAAATAGTAAAATCAATTCAAAAGTCCATATATTTACTGAATGAGAGGCGCTACCCACACCCAGCACACCGCCCCCAAAGAAACCTGGGTGTTCTTCCTCCTCACTCCCACGCACCTCACATCAGCTCGCTTCACTCGTACCCCCAAATTCCTCACCTCACTCCTACAGAAAACCCCAGCTCCCCTTCTTCCTCGCTACTACAGAAAAACCCCAGCTCCCCTTCTTCTTCACTCGCACTACAACTAGGCTCGTCATTTGTTACTCTGCTCAAATCCGTGAACGCGACGCCCTCGAGGAAAATGGAGTCGGCTGACCCCAGCGTCAAGAAGATGAGGCTCCCGCCAGCAGCGATGCCTGTTGTAGATCCCTCACCCAGCAGCGCGGGAGAAGCGGCGACCCCGCCCCCACCGGATCCTAGGAACCCGTAGAATCTCGGGTGGACCGCATCAAGGTCTCCGGATCGTCTTCCTCGTCGCCAGCCGCCTCCTGCCACTGGTCTCCGCCGCCATCAACGGGAATCATCCCCGCCGTCCGAACTAGGGTATGAACTCGATCACTGTGCTAGCCCTATCTGATTCCTAGCACATTGTGTTCGCCATGTATCTTGCCACGATTGAAACGATCTTATCCAGACAAAACACTCCGTAGATTAGAGTTGAATTGAAAATTTAGGGTTAGGTTTCCGCCGAAACCATCTCGGACCCACCGAGTTGTGGAACTCGGTAGCAATGATTCGGCTGAGGCCATTGCACATGTAATTTTTGGTCTGACCGAGAATTGCAAATTGGTGTGACCGAGTTCAGGACTTTGTGAAACCCTAGCAGTCTCGGTGCCACCGAACTGTGACTCGGTCTGACCGAGTTCACTAGTTTAGGTTCCAATAGCTGCTTCGGTATCACCGAGTTTACAAATCGGTTGATCCAAAATGCTTTATGTGGAAAACTAAAACTAAGTTTTTGACTCATTTTTTTGCAAAAACCTCTGCATTTTGTGATGCTCATCCACACTATCTCATCTATATCTATTCACAGGGTCTGCTGTCAGTGTTTGCAATATGTCTGATCAGAGTGACAGCCAGAATAGGTCAGAGGAGAAGGTTCACCTGAGTGAGGGCACTAGTCCCTCTAGCAGTTCAGATGATGGTAGCAGGAGCACCCCAAGCAACTTACCCAAAGCTGCCACCAGGGCCAGAAAGAAGAAGACCTCTGAATCTGAGGATGAAGACTATGTGGCAGTTGAGGATGAGACCACTTCCAAGAAGAAAGTGGTTAAGAAGGAATATAGCACTGCTGCTTCCACCAAGCCAGACATGAAGCAAAAGGTTCCTCCAAAGAGAATTCCAATGTCTAAGGCCAGAGCATCTACTCAAGTCCCTTTGGGATCTGAACCCAAAGAGGCTGCTGCAGAAGGGAAGAAAAGGAAGGAAAGGGTCAAGAAGACCATGGCCAGAGTGATTGGAAAGGATTCCATGATGGAAGAAGAAGAAGAAGAGGTTGCTGCACCAGCACCCAAGGCGCAGAAGCTTATGGGTGATGCTATCAGGACAGGGGCTGCTTCATCAAAGCCCAAAGAAGCACCCAAAGCAGCCTCCAAGCCCAAGAGTGCACCTAAGAGGAATACCAGGAGTATACCAGCTGCTGAGAAGTACAAGGCCCAGTGCCTGAAGTTGCTGCTGATGAAGATGATGAAGGACAAGTCCTGAGGAAGCTCAAACCCAAGATTCCAGACCACAATGATGCTCATCCCGTGGCTGAGAACATGAAGATCAGGAGAGACTCAGGGTTGAGGCTATGGAGAGAGTCAGATCCATATGCCACCAGGAGAAGGAGTGATGTTGATTACAGGTTCCACACAAAGGAACAACAAGATTTCTATGAGACAGTGCTGCTGGACAAGAAGCCTATAGTGTGTGAAATGAGGTGGGTCGACTGGAAGTATATCAAGGAGAATGAAGAACACTATCCTGGAGTGTATGACAGGTTCAGTGCGTGTGGAGTTGCAGACTTTGTTGGGCAGAAGCTCACAAAGTGGAATGAGGAGCTCATAATGCAATTATACTTCACAACACACTTCTATTCAGATAGCAGGATAGTATGGATGTCTGAAGGTACAAGGTACCACTCAACTATTGAGGAATGGGAAAATCTGATCAATGCTCCTAAGGAAGAACAAGATGACTTGGATGTCTATGCCAAGAAGAAGATGGATCACAACTCTATGGCAAACATGTACAAGGAGATTCCTGAAGATGATCTTGAGAGTCACCAGTTTGGGTCAGTAAAACACTTGCTGTCAGGGCTGCCTACAATCAATTGGATCCTTAGGCACACTCTCTTGCCCAAGTCTGGTGATCACAGAATGATCGGAGGCCATGCAATTAACTTGCTACATATATTTGATGTGCCACAGAAGTTCAAGGTCATGAGCCTTGTAGTTGAGACTATCAAGAGGACTACAGCAGACCAGAAAAGAAGTTGTGGATATGCCCCACAAATCCAGAAGTTGATAAACTCACAGATGGGCACATGCACATACCTGTTGGATAAGGAACACTTGCCTATCTACCCAGACTTCGAGGACAATCAAGTTGTGATGAATGAGAATGAACCATCATCAGTACAAGCTCAAGAGAAGAAGGAGAAAGCAAAGAAAGAGAAGGCTGCCAAGATGCCAACTCAAGAGGAGGCATCTAAGTACTTTTTGAAAAGCAAGAAGGACCAGCTTGGTTATTTGATAGCATCAACTCTCAGGATTGAGAAGGGGTTGGCCACCCTAACTCAAAACCAGGAGAGCTTGGAAAGAATCATGGAACAAAAATTCTATGATTTAGATGTCAAATTAACTGAGATTCAGTCAGTTGTGGAGCAGCTACAGGATGACATGCAGGAGAGGAAGGGCAAGACAACCACTGATGCATTTGCCAGAGTGCCTAGAGCTCAGAGGTCAACTGCAGTGCCTGTTCCAGACACCAGAGCCACGTCATCTGCACCAGCTACAGCTTTAGTGCCACCAGCTCCAGCACCAACTTCATCAGCTCCATCTACTTCGACTGAAGCCTTCGTTCTTGGAGTTCTCCGGACACCACCACCTGAAGACCAAGCTTGTGAGACATTTTAGTGCTATGCATTTTCTATGAACTTTTTGGTAACTTGTTGCCAAAGGGGGAGAAACATGTATAGATCATAGGCTTCGAGAGAGAGTGTTGCTTTTTATTCTCTCTTGCTTTGATGGTTGAGCTTTGTTTGTCTTTTGATTGCTTGAGATACTATGCTATTATCTGTGAGACATTGATGATCATGTGGTTGATCATAAGCTACACTTATGCTTGTTAGATGATATTATCTTACTTATCCTTATATGATCATTCACTTTGCTTGGTGATGAGTGCATGTATTCAATCTATATTATTTTGAGCGCTCCACCAAGATGTATGTGACATGGAAGAGTAACCCATGATCCTAACTCATTGTGCATTTGCAGTCCAAAGCAAATCTTAAGATACACACAAATTTAGGGGGAGCTCTTGCTTTTCACATACTTCTCAAAGCGACAATATCTTTCACTTTTATTATCATTTGTCGAAGCTTTGATCTATATGTTGTCATCAATTACCAAAAAGGGGGAGATTGAAAGTGCAACTATCCCTGGGTGGTTTTGGTAATCCCTAACAACATATAGCTCATTGAGCTAACATTATTCCAAGATTAATATTTCAGGAAAAGCTCAATGAATGGCATGGCATCGATGAGGAAAGTGGATCCCTCAAAATTCTATGGACAAAAAGTTTGTCTCAAGCTTGAAGCTCAAGACTCTACATTTTATATTTTAGTGATCCAAGATCACATTGAGTCTATAGGAAAAGCCAATACTATCAAGGAGGGTTGAGGTGTTGCTTAATGGCTTGCTTGCTCAAAATGCTTAGTGACATGCTCCAAAATCCTCAACTACCTTCCCACATCCACATATGACCTAAACCAAAAGTCAAACTCGGCCCCACCGATTCTTTCTATCCGGCGCCACCGAGTTTCAAATGTCATAGCCACTGCCACAAACCCTAGGCAAATCGGTCTCACCGATAGGGATCTCGGTCTCACCGAGATGGGATTGTAATCTCTCTGTTTCCCTTCGTAACGTTTCGGTCTTACTGAGATGAGCGATCGGTCCCATCGAGGTTGCAATGAAAACTCTCTGTTTCCCTTTTGTAACACTTCGGTCTCACCGAGATGAGCGAATCGGTCCCACCGAGTTTATCTGACCAACTCTCTGGTTAGCTTATTACCAAAATCGGTCCTACCGAGTTTGTGTAATCGGTCACACCGAGGTTACGTTATGCCCTAACCCTAACCATATCGGTCCTACCGAGTTGCATCTTAGTCCCACCGAAAATCCTAACGGTCACTAGGTTTGCTGAATCGGTCCGACCGAGTTTAACCATTTGGTCCCACCGAGTTTGGAAAATTGTGTGTAACGGTTAGATTTTGTGTGGAGGCTATATATACCCCTCCAACCACTCTTCATTCCTGGAGAGAGCCATCAGAACATACCTACACTTCCAATACACATTTTCTAAGAGAGAACCCCCTACACTTGTGTTGAGGTCAAGATATTCCATTCCAACCATATGAATCTTGATCTCTAGCCTTCCCCAAGTTGCTTTCCACTCAAATCTTCTTTCGACCAAATCCAAATCCTGTGAGAGAGAGTTGAGTGTTGGGGAGACTATCATTTGAAGCACAAGAGCAAGGAGTTCATCATCAACACACCATTTGTTACTTCTTGGAGAGTGGTGTCTCTTAGATTGGCTAGGTGTCACTTGGGAGCCTCCGACAAGATTGTGGATTTGAACCAAGGAGTTTGTAAGGGCAAGGAGATCGCCTACTTCGTGAAGATCTACCGCTAGTGAGGCAAGTCCTTCGTGGGCGACGCCCGTGATGGAATAGACAAGGTTGCTTCTTCATGGACCCTTCGTGGGTGGAGCCCTCCGTGGACTCGCGCAATCGTTACCCTCCATGGGTTGAAGTCTCCATCAACATGGATGTACAATAGCACCACCTATCGGAACCACGACAAAAAAAACATCCGTGTCTCCAATTGCGTTTGAATCCTCCAAACCCTTCCCTTTACATTCTTGCAAGTTGCATGCTTTACTTTCTGCTGCTCATATACTCTTTTGCATGCTTGCTTGAATTGTGTGGAGATTGCTTGACTTGTGCTAAGATAGCTAAAATCTGCCAAGAACTAAAATTGGGAAAAGGCTAGATTTTTATTTGGTCAAGTAGTCTAATCACCCCCCCCTCTAGACATACTTTTGATCCTACATCCATCTACCTGTGCCCTGAGCATCGATGTCCATCTCGCGGTTGTCCTCCTCTCTCCACACCGCCACCATTTGCGCTGTGCGACCTACCAGACAATCAGGTACTAAACCTTCGACTCCCATTTCTCAGGAAACTTTCACTTGTGAGGGTTCGTATATCAGAGGCCTCATTGCACATCATCATCCACTCCAGTTGCCCTTCCCTAGAGTGCTTGGTGCTTGTTTTCACAGTTAGAATCGGTTGTCTCCAAATAAAGTCGCCTAACCTTGTAAGAATTGGAATTGCTTTTGAAGGAAGGCAGCTCATCATCCAAGATTCCCCTTCACTTCAAATGTTGATCCTTGATTCTAGTTATTCACCGTTGCAAATAACCGTCCTCTCTGTGCCTAAACAGGAGACCTTGGGTGTAATACATGATCTCTGTGCTCATTTCAAAATGGTGTTTGGCTCCACAGTTCTTTAGGTACTTTATATTATCATCTACACTTGTAACCATAAGCTGCATTTTAAATTTTTGCGCATAAGTTATATGTCATCTTGGAGTACACATTTTGTACTAATATTATGTTCTATGCTCAATGAAGTGTTTCTCCATGGATGGCCTATCAATGGTGCTGGATTCTGTCAAGATCTTATATATCCAAATGAATAGTTTTGATCTGAACAAGATTATTGGCTTGCTGCAATGCTTTCCATGTCTGGAGAAGTTGTATATAAAGGTGATAATTTCACACACATCCCGCATATAGTGTATTAGAATTAACCGTTCAGCTGTTGCTCTTTCGACACTCTTTTTTTAGACCTTAACTGTTTTCAATCTTCATGTCTATTTAGGCAATAGAACGGGGTAAGAAAGTTATAACTAATCAATGGATTCGTAAGCATCGGGATTTTCTCACTTCTCATGAGATTCGATTGAAGACAATAATGCTAGAACGATATGTAGCCAACCGTGCAAACACTAGATTTGTCACATTCTTCGTGCTGAATGCGAGGTTACTATTGTCCATCAGGCTTAAGTTTATCAGCAGCATGGTTTTGACATATGGGTATGTGGAAGAGCAAAAAAAAGGAGTTTCAGGTGGGAAAAAGAGCTTCTGACCGTGTCGGGCTTTTATTTACAACATATTGTGGTCATAATCCAGTAAATTTTACGACCCAGGATGTTCATTCTATGGACCTGACCGATCCATTTGACTGTGACTACCGAAAACAGTGCTGGAGTTAGATGTTGTTACCCTTTTCAACCTGGGTTTTTTTTGTAAACCTGACGAACAATTAACCCTCGTGCTTTTGTACAGTTTGTAAGTTGGAGTTAGATGTTCTTGCCCTTTTCAACTCGGCTGTGACTGTCATATTTTCTTTGAAGCAATGTAAATGGCTTGCCAGTCGTTTAATTTAGAGTGAAATATTGTAACAACCGAGAGGAACAAGGAGATGACTGTACGTGGAGAGGATGACAGTAGGGACCCACCAGCGTCATGGCAGTACGCAAGCAAGTGCCTCTATATTACAAGCCCAAACATATGGTTCCTCCTAATGGTTGGACATCTGGGGCTCACGCCATTGTCAACGTAGTCAATAAACGAGAGAATTACACTACGAGCGGTTGACACCAGGGAGCCAGCAGGTCGCGCAGTTTTTTTAGGAACAAGCAGTTGTTATTTATACTAGTTTTAGTGACGGATCAGGGTAACAACGGGGCTGTGCGGGGGCTGTGGCCCGTCTAGCCAGGATTTTATTTATGTTTACCACATCATGAGCCCAGTTGTGTTTTTTTTTTCTGAAAATGGCTAGCCCAGTTCTATTTTTTTAAAGAAATACCCAAACCAGGCCTACTTTCTTTATCAGCCCTGCTGGGCTGCAAATCTTTCAAGACGAGGAGAGTTTCATTCGGTTTGCCCAGAAATGGGTTGTACATTTTTAAAACACATCAAACCGGGAATTAGTTTCAATTTTTTTAATTACAAGATTTTAAATTCCATTAATTTTTATGCGTTTACAATTATTTGGATTTTATATTTATCTAAATTATTTTTCAAAATAGTTTGAATGTGAATCAATATTTCGGGATTAAAAACAGTTGACCGCACCGAAATATGCAAAATTTCGTATACTTTTTAACCGTGGCCACAATATGGGGTGTAATGCTAATAAAAAGAAGATGGGCTCCAAAAAAATCTTAAGAATTAGAAAATGGGCTGTACATTATTAGAAATAATGCACACAAGAGCAGTGACTGTTGGATGTCCATCCAACGGCTGTTGTGCTTCTTCAATCTCTGCTCTTCCTGCTCCAGCCGCTCAAACAAGCGTCGGCGGGACTGCCTGCTCCCTACTCCCGTGGTCGGCTATGGTTCCGCGCAGGCCTCACCACCCCACCGTACTCCCATCGCTGGCCTAGCCATCCCTCTACTCACCCACACCTGCTGTTATTCTCTGGGGACGGCAGACGAACCAGTAAACCCTCGTATAGTTGTACTCCCCTCCGCGTGGGAAACAACTGCCGAGTCTTCCCTGGATCTGTGTCGTTCCCTTCCCAGGCCTCATCATCATCCACCGCCTTGGTGCTCTTGGCGCGTCCTAGTCAACGTGGTCAACGACTGACATGCATCTGAAGTGGATTGTATGTGGAGAGGCTGACAGCTGGGTCCACGGCCGCACGCAAGGAAATGCCTCCTTATTACGCGCAAAATAATGATTCCTCCACCTAACATCTGGGACCCACCAAATGAGCCTCTGTATTTCGCGAAAAAAACGTTACCGCCGCTGACAGCTCGGACCCACTAGCTATATCTTCGCACGCAAGGAAGTGCCTCCTTATTACGCACAAAAAAATGAAGACCCCCCTGCTAGCTGGGACCCACCATAGTGAGTGGCTGACCTGTGGACCTACTAAGTTGATGGGGACGGAGGGCTTTGTATAGTCAATATGAACGATTCTAGCTCCAGTGACCGTACGATGTCCATCCAACAGCCATAGTGCTTCTTCAACCTCTGGTCTTCTTGCTCCAGCCGCCCAAAGCAGCGCCGGTCGTGCCACCTGCTCCTGCCTCTCGTGGCCGGTTGTGCTGCCGCGGAGGCCTCACCGCCCCCTACTACTCCCCCCGCTGGCCAGGCCATCCCTCCACTCACCCACACCCCTTGTTATTCTGCGGTGACGACAGCCTCACACCGCAGCCGAACCAGTGAACCATCGTACTCCTCTCCGCGTGGGCATCCACTGCCGCGTCTTCCCTGGCTCCGCGTCGTCCCCTTCCCATGCCTCATCGTCGTCAACCTCCTTGGTGCTCTCGGCACAGCGTGGTCAATGTGGTCAACGACCGACTTCCATCGGAAGAGTATTGTACGTGGAGAGGTTGACATCTGGGTCCATGACCACATCCCAGTTTTTTTGTGATTTTCCAAGTAAGTCTCTTTGTCAGGCCTATTTGGCTGCAAACCTTTCAAGATGAGGAGAGCTTCATTCGGCTTGCCGAGAAAATGGCCTATCAGTAATGAGAAATGGGTTGTATATTTTTAAAACACATCAAACCGGCAATTTGTTTCAAATTTCTTTTTTTCATTTCGAGATTTTAAATTGCATTGATTTTTATGCGTGAACAGTTTGTTTGATTTTATATTGATATACATTTATTTTTAAAATCGGTTTGAATGTGACTCGAAATTTTGGGATTAAAAACAGTTCGGACCGCACCAAAATATGCAAATTTCGTATAATTTTTTAACCATGGCACGATATGGGCTGTAATGCTAACAAAAAGAATATGGGCTCCAAAAAAAAACTTACGAATTAGCAAATGGGCTGTAAATTATTAGAAATAATGGCAGATGGGCTGTATGCTGTTTTCCACAGATTTGAGGCTTTCCTAAGAAAAGGTTGACGCACAATCAGTGACTGTTGGATGTCCATCCAACGGCCGTCGTGCTTCTTCAATCTCTGCTCTTCCTGCTCCAGCCGCTCAAACAAGCGTCGGCCGGACTGCCTGCTCCCTCCTTCCCGCGGCCGGCTGTGCTGCCGCGCAGGCCTCACCGCCCCACCGTACTCCCATCACTGGCCTAGCCATCCCTCTACTCACCCACACCTGCTGTTATTCTCTGGCGACGGCAGACGAACCAGTAAACCCTCGTATAGTTGTACTCCCCTCCGCGTGGGAAACAACTGCCGAGTCTTCCCTCGCTCCATGTTGTTCCCTTCCTAGGCTTCTCCGTCGTCCACCGCCCTGGTGCTCTCGGCGCGGCCTGGTCAACGTGGTCAACGACTGACATGCATCTGAAGTGGACTGTACGTGGAGAAGCTGACAGCTGGGTCCACGGCCGCACGCAAGGAAATGCCTCCTTATTATGCGCAAAATAATGATTCCTCCAGCTGACATCTAGGACCCACCGAAAGGGCCTCTTTATTTCACGAAAAAAATGTTACCTCCGCTGACATCTCGGACCCACCAGCTATATCTTCGCACGCAAGGAAGTGCCTCCTTATTACGCACAAAAAAATGAATACTCCCCTGCTAGCTGGGACCCAGTATAGTGGCAGGCTGACTTGTGGGCCTACTAAGTTGATGGGGACGGAGGGCTTTGTCAACTTAGTCAATATGCACGATTCTAGCTCCAGTGACCATATGATGTCCATCCAACGGCCGTAGTGCTTCTTCAACCTCTGGTCTTCTTGCTCCAGCCACCCAAACCAGCGCCGGTCGTGCCTCGTGCTCCTGCCTCCCGTGGCCGGCTGCGATGCGGTGGAGGCCTCACTGCCCCCTACTACTCCCACTGCTGGCCAGGCCATCCCTCTACTCACCCACACCTCCTGTTATTCTGCAGGGACGACAGCCTCACACCGCAGCGAACCAGTGAACCCTCATACTCCTCTACACGTGGGCATCCACTGCCGCGTCTTCCCCTTCCTAGGCCTCGCCGTCGTCCACCGCCCTGGTGCTCTCAGTGCAGCGTGGTGAACATGGTCAAGGAACGGCTTCCATCGGATGTGGACTGTACGTGGAGAGGCTGACAGCTGGGTCCATGGCCGCAGCAAGGAAGTGCCTCCTTATTGCACGGAAAATAATGATTCCTCCACCTGATAGTAGGGACCACCGGACGGGCCACCGTATTTTGCGTAAAAAACGTTTCCCCCCTGACTGCTGTGACCCACCAGACGAGCCACTGTATTTCGCGAAAAAACCGTTCCCCCCGCTGTCAGCTCAGACCCACCGGAAGTGCCTCCTTATTACGCAAAAAAAATGAATACTCCCCCTGCTAGCTGGGACCCACCTTGGTGGGAGGGTGACTTGTGGGCCTACTAAGTTGACCGGGACGGAGGGCTTTGTCAACTTAGTCAATATGAACGATTCTAGCTCCAGTGACCGTACGATGTCTGTCCAACGACCGTAGTGCTTCTTCAACCTCTGGTCTTCTTGCTCCAGCCGCCCAAACCAGCGCCGGTCGTGCCGCGTGCTCCTGCCTCCCGTGGCCGGCTGTGATGCCACGGAGGCCTCACCGCCTCCTACTACTCCCACCGCTAGCTAGGCCATCCCTCTACTCACCCACACCCCCTGTTATTCTGTGGCGACGGCAGCCTCACACCGCAGCGAACCAGTGAACCCTCATACTCCTCTACGCGTGGGAATCCACAGCCGCGTCTTCCCCGGCTCCACGTCGTCCCCTTCCTAGGCCTCGCTATCGTCCACCGCCCTGGTGCTCTCAGTGCGGCGTGGTCAACATGGTCAAGGAACGGCTTCCATCGGACGTGGACTGTACGTGGAGAGGCTGACAACTGGGTCCATGGCCGCAGCAAGGAAGTCCTCCTTATTACGTGGAAAATAATGATTCCTCCACCTGACAGCAGGGACCCATCGGACGGGCCACCGTATTTCGCAAAAAAACGTTTCCCCCCTGACTGCTGGAACCTACCAACTACATATTCGCACACAAGGAAGTGCGTCTGGGCAAAAAAAACGATTCGCCCCCCTGACTGCTGGGACCCACCAGCTACATCTTCGCACGCAAGGAAGTGCCTGACAGTCGGGACCCACCTGGTCGAAGCGTATGTAGCATTGTCATTCTGGTCGCGAACGTGTACGTACATATATACTGGTGGATGTAGAGGCGTGCACGTGTCGTAGTAGAGGCACGCACGTAGCATGTACACGTACGTATAGCGGCCAGTGTGCAAGAAAGAAAATACGGCCACGTACGTACATACGGGCGGGGTCTCGAACGCCTACTCATGCATACGTATGATACGTCTCCAACGTATCTATAATTTTTGATTGGTCCATGCTATATTACCTTCTGTTTTGGATGTTTATGGGCTTTATTATACACTTTTATATTATTTTTGGGACTAACCTATTAACCCAGAGCCCAGTGCTAGTTTCTATTTTTCTTTGTTTTAGAGTATCACAGAAAAGGAAAATCAAACGGAGTCCAATTGTCCTGAAACTTCACGGAACTTATTTTTGGAAGGAAAGCAACTCGGGAGACTTGGAGTCCACGTAAGGGAAGCAACAAGGAAGCCACGAGGCAGGGGCGCGCCCACCCCCCTGGGCGTGCCCTCCACCCTCGTGGGCCCCACGTGGCTCCCCTGGCGTACTTCTTCCGCCTATATATCTCCATATACCCTAAAACAATCGGGGAGCACAATAGATCGGGAGTTCCGCCGCCAGAAGCCTCCGTAGCCACCGAAAGCCAATCTAGACCTGTTTCGGCACCCTGCCGGAGGGGGCAATCCTTCTTCGGTGGCCATCTTCACCATCCCGGCGCTCTCCATGACGAGGAGGGAGTAGTCCACCCTCGGGGCTGAGGGTATGTACCAGTAGCTATGTGTTTGATCTCTCTATCTCTCTCGTGTTCTTGAGGTGATACGATCTTGATGTATCATGAGCTTTGCTATTATATTTGGATCCTATGATGTTTCTTCCCCCCTCTACTCTCTTGTAATGGATTGAGTTTTCCCCTTGAAGTAATCTTATCGAATTGAGTCTTTAATGATTTGAGAACACTTGATGTATTTCTTGCCGTGCATCTCTGTGGTGACAATGAGATATCACGTGATTCACTTGATGTATGTTTTGGTGATCAACTTGCGGGTTCTACCCATGAACATATGCATAGGGGTTGGCACACGTTTTCGTCATGATTCTCCGGTAGAAAATTTGGGGCACTCTTTTAGGTCCTATGTGTTGGTTGAATAGATGAATCTAAGATTGTGTGATGCATATCGTATAATCATACCCACGGTTACTTGAGGTGACACTGGAGTATCTAGGTGACATTAGGGTTTTGGTTGATTTGTGTCTTAAGGTGTTATTCTAGTACGAACTCTAGGGTTGTTTGTGACACTTATAGGAATAGCCCAACAGATTGATTGGAAAGAATAACTTTGAGGTGGTTTCGTACCCTACCATAATCTCTTCGTTTGTTCTCCGCTATTAGTGACTTTGGAGTGACTCTTTGTTGCATGTTGAGGGATAGTTATGTGATCCAACTATGTTATTATTGTTGAGAGGACTTGCACTAGTGAAAGTATGAACCCTAGGCCTTGTTTCAACGCATTGCAATACCATTTACACTCACTTTTATCATTAGTTACCTTGCTGTTTTTATATTTTCAGATTACAAATACCTTTATCTACCATCCATATACCACTTGTATCACCATCTCTTCACCGAACTAGTGCACCTATACAATTTACCATTGTATTGGGTGTGTTGGGGACACAAGAGACTCTTTGTTATTTGGTTGCAGGGTTGCTTGAGAGGGACCATCTTCATCCTACGCCTCCTACGGATTGATAAACCTTAGGTCATCCACTTGAGGGAAATTTGCTACTGTCCTACAAACCTCTGCACTTGGAGGCCCAACAACGTCTACAAGAAGAAGGTTGTGTAGTAGACATCAAGCTCTTTTCTGGCGCCGTTGCTGGGGAGGTGAGTGCTTGAAGGTATATCTTTAGATCTTGCAATCGAATATTTTTGTTTCTTGTTTTATCACTAGTTTAGTTTATAAAAGAAAACTATAAAAAAATGGAATTGAGTTTACCTCATATGCTTCATATTTTTAATATCTATCATGAAAATAAGGATTCCGATAATTGTGCTCAAGTGCTAGAAGAAGAATGCATTATAATGTTTGGCACTAAATATTTGAATGATGAGCATGATTGCAATGTTGTTAGTATGAATTCGTTGAATATCCATGATGCTAATGATATGCAAAGCCACAAGCTTGGGGTAAGCTATGTTTGATGAAGATGATATTTTTTCCCCCAAGTTTTGATGAGAAAATTTATTATGATGAAAGCATGCCTCCTATTTATGATGATTATATTGATGAAAGTGGATTTGGAGAGGTCATGACTTTATTTTGTGATGAATCCACTATTTCGGAAGAGGTTCCAATTGATTTTGAGAACAAAGTTGCTATCTATGATGATTATTGTGATGAATTGTATGCTATAAAGAATAATGATATCCACGAAACTTGTTTTCATGATTTTAGTTTTCAATTTGATTTTGCCTCACATGACAATTATTTTGTTGAGTCTGCTCCCACTATTATTCATGAGAAGAATTTTGCTTGTGTGGAGAGTAATAAAATTTATATGCTTGTAGATCATGAAAAGAATGCTTTAGGTGCTGGTTATATTGTTGAATTAATTCATGATTCTACTGAAAATTATTATGAGAGAGGAATATATGCTTGTAGGAATTGCAATAATATCAAGTTTCCTCTCTATGTGCTTAAAGTTTTGAAGTTATGCTTGTTTTACCTTCCTATGCAAGTTGATTCTTGTTCCCACAAGTTGTTTGCTCACAAAATCCCTATGCATAGGAAGTGGGTTAGACTTAAATGTTCTAGTCATATTCTTCATGATGCTCTCTTTATGTTTCAATTCTTATCTTTTATGTGAGCATCATTGAAATCATCATGCCTAGCTAGGGGCGTTAAACGATAGCGCTTGTTGGGAGGCAACCCAACTTTATTCTTGTTATTTACTTTTTGCTCCTGTTTAGTAATGAATAACTAATCTAGCCTCTTTTTAGATGTGGTTTTATGCTTTTAATTAGTGTTTGTGCCAAGTAGAACCTTTGGGAAGACTTGGGGAAAGTCTTGTTGATCATGCTGTAAAAAATAGAAACTTTAGCGCTCACGAGAATTGCTGCCATTTTTATTTGGAGAGTGATATTTAGTTAATTATTTCTGCATATGATTAATAGATAAATGCCGCACTTCCAGAAATTTATTTTAGAATTTTTGGGGTTCCAGAAATTTGCGTTAGTTACAGATTACTATAGACTGTTCTGTTTTTGACAGATTCTGTTTTTCGTGTGTTGTTTGCTTATTTTGATGAATCTATGGCTAGTAAAATAGTTTATAAACCATATATAAGTTGGAATACAGTAGGTTTAACACCAATATAAATAAATAATGAGTTCATTACAGTACCTTGAAGTGGTGTTTTCTTTTCTTTCGCTAACGGAGCTTACGAGTTTTCTGTTAAGTTTTGTGTTGTGAAGTTTTCAAGTTTTGGGTAAAGATTCGATGGACTATGGAATAAGGAGTGGCAAGAGCCTAAGCTTGGGGATGCCCAAGGCAACCCAAGGTAATATTCAAGGATGACCAAGAGCCTAAGCTTGGGGATGCCTCGGAAGGCATCCCCTCTTTCGTCTTTGTTCATCGGTAACTTTACTTGGAGCTATATTTTTATTTACCACATGATATGTGTTTTGCTTGGAGCGTCATTTTATTTTATTTAGTTTTGCTTGATGTTTGAATAAAATACCAAGATCTGAAATTATTAAATGTTAGAGAGTCTTCACATAGTTACATAATTATTCGACTACTCATTGATCTTCACTTATATCTTTCGGAGTAGTTTTTCATTTGCTCTAGTGCTTCACTTATATCTTTTTAGAGCACGATGGTGGTTTTATTTTGTAGAAATAGATGAACTCTCATGCTTCACTTATATTATTTTGAGAGTCTTAAATAGCATGGTAATTTTCTTAAATAATCCTAATATGCTAGGTATTCAAGATTAGTAAAAAATAATCCTATGAGTATTTTGAATACTAAGAGAAGTTTGATGCTTGATGATTGTTTTGAGATATGGAGGTAATAATATCAAAGTCATGCTAGTTGATTAGTTGTGAATTTGAGAAATACTTGTGTTGAAGTTTGCAAGTCCCGTAGCATGCACGTATGGTAAACGTTATGTAACAAATTTGAAACATGAGGTGTTATTTGATTGTCTTCCTTATGAGTGGCGGTCGGGGACGAGCGATGGTCTTTTCCTACCAATCTATCCCCCTAGGAGCATGCGCGTAGTGCCGAGGTTTTTGATGACTTGTAGATTTTTGCAATAAGTATGTGAGTTCTTTATGACTAATGTTGAGTCCATGGATTATACGCACTCTCACCCTTCCATCCTTGCTAGCCTCTTCGGTACCGTGCATTTCCCTTTCTCACATTGATAGTTGGCGCAAACTTCACCGGTGCATCCAAACCCCGTGATATGATACGCTCTTTCACACATAAACCTCCTTATATCTTCCTCAAAACAGCCACCATACCTACCTATTATGGCACTTCCATAGCCATTCCGAGATATATTTCCATGCAACTTTCCACCATTCCGTTTATCATGACACATTCATCATTGTCATATTGCTTTGCATGATCATGTAGTTGACATCGTATTTGTGGCAAAGCCACCATGCATAATTTATCATACATGTCGCTCTTGATTCATCGCAATCCCGGTACACCGTCGGAGGCATTCATATAGAGTCATCTTTTGTTCTAGCATCGAGTTGTAATCATTGAGTTGTAAATAAATAGAAGTGTGATGATCATCATTTTCTAGAGCATTGTCCCAAGTGAGGAATTAAAAAAAAAGAGAAGGCCCCCAAAAAAATGAGAGAAAAAGAGAGAATGGGCAATGCTACTATCCTTTTACCACACTTGTGCTTCAAAGTAGCACCATGATCTTCATGATTGAGAGTCTCCTATGTTGTCACTTTCATATACTAGTGGGAATCTTTCATTATAGAACTTGGCTTGTTTATTCCAACAATGGGCCTCCTCAAGTGCCCTAGGTCTTCGTGAGCAAGCAAGTTGTATGCACACCCACTTAGTTTCTTTTGTTGAGCTTTCATACATTTATAGCTCTAGTGCATCCATTGCATGGCAATCTCTACTCCCTGTATTAACATCAATCGATGGGCATCTCCATAGCTCATTGATTAGCCTCGTTGATGTGAGACTTTCTCCTTTTTGTCTCCTCCACATAACCCACTCATTATATTCTATTCCACCCATAGTGCTATATCCATGACTCGCGCTCATGTATTGCGTGAAGGTTTATGAGTTTGAGATTACTAAAGTATGAAACAATTGCTTGGCTTGTCATCGGGGTTGTGCATGATGAGAGCATTCTTGTGTGACAAAAATGGAGCATGACTAAACTATATGATTTTGTAGGGATGAACTTTCTTTGGCCATGTTATTTTGAGAGGACATAATTGCTTAGTTAGTATGCTTGAAGTATTATTATTTTTATGTCAATATGAACTTTTATCTTGAATCTTTCAGATCTGAATATTCATGCCACAATTAATAAGAATTACATTGAAATTATGCCAAGTAGCACTCCGCATCAAAAATTCTGTTTTTATCATTTACCTACTCGAGGACGAGCAGGAATTAAGCTTGGGGATGCTAATACGTCTCCAACGTATCTATAATTTTTGATTGCTCCATGCTATATTATCTTCTGTTTTGGATGTTTATGGACTTTATTATACACTTTTATATTATTTTTGGGACTAACCTATTAACCCAGAGCCCAGTGCCAGTTTCTGTTTTTTCTTTGTTTCAGAGTATCACAGAAAAGGAAAATCAAACGGAGTCCAATTGACCTGAAACTTCACGGAACTTATTTTTGGAAGGAAAGCAACCTGGGAGACTTGGAGTCCACGTAAGGGAAGCAACAAGGAAGCCACGAGGCAGGGGGGCGCACCCACCCCCCTAGGCGTGCCCTTCACCCTCGTGGGCTCCTCGTGGCTCCCCTGACATACTTCTTCCGCCTATATATCTCCATATACCCTAAAACGATCGGGGAGCACAATAGATCAGGAGTTCCGCCGCCAGAAGCCTCTGTAGCCACCGAAAGCCAATCTAGACCCGTTACGGCACCCTGCCGAAGGGGGCAATCCTTATCTGGTGGCCATCTTCATCATCCCTGTGCTCTCCATGACGAGGAGGGAGTAGTCCACCCTTGGGGCTGAGGGTATGTACCAGTAGCTATGTGTTTGATCTCTCTCTCTCGTGTTCTTGAGGTGATACGATCTTGATGTATCGCGAGCTTTGCTATTATATTTGGATCCTATGATGTTTCTTCCCCCTCTACTCACTTGTAATGGATTGAGTTTTCCCCTTGAAGTAATCTTATCGGATTGAGTCTTTAATGATTTGAGAACACTTGATGTATGTCTTGCCGTGCATATCTGTGGTGACAATGGGATATCACGTGATTCACTTGATGTATGTTTTGGTGATCAACTTGCGGGTTCCGCCCATGAACCTATGCATAGGGGTTGGCACACGTTTTCGTCGTGATTCTCTGGTAGAAACTTTGGGGCACTCTTTGAGGTCCTATGTGTTGGTTGAATAGATGAATCTGAGATTGTGTGATGCATATCGTATAATCATACCCACGGATACTTGAGGTGACATTGGAGTATCTAGGTGACATTAGGGTTTTGGTTCATTTGTGTCTTAAGGTGTTATTCTAGTACGAACTCTAGGGCTGTTTGTGACACTTATAGGAATAGCCCAACGGATTGATTGGAAAGAATAACTTTGAGGTGGTTTCGTACCCTACCATAATCTCTTCGTTTGTTCTCCGCTATTAGTGACTTTGGAGTGACTCTTTATTGCATGTTGAGGGATAGTTATGTGATCCAACTATGTTATTATTGTTGAGAGGACTTGCACTAGTGAAAGTATGAACCCTAGGCCTTGTTTCAACGCATTGCAATACCGTTTACGCTCACTTTTATCATTTGTTACCTTGCTGTTTTTATATTTTCAGATTACAAATATCTTTATCTACCATCCATATACCACTTGTATCACCATCTCTTCGCCGAACTAGTGCACCTATACAATTTACTATTGTATTGGGTGTGTTGGGGACACAAGAGACTCTTTGTTATTTGGTTGAAGGGTTGCCTGAGAGAGACCATCTTCATCCTACACCTCCTACGGATTGATAAACCTTAGGTCATCCACTTGAGGGAAATTTGCTACTGTCCTACAAACCTCTGCATTTGGAGGCCCAATAACGTCTACAAGAAGAAGGTTGTGTAGTAGACATCAACGTACAACCAGGGCTCGTGTACATGGCTGGGTCAGAACGGAGAAACTGCGTCGTCGTCGTGTTCATGGGGAGGCAACGGAATGCGCCGTGTTCATCGGGAGGCAACGGAACGCGTGGGAGCCAACCGTCTTGGACGGAACAACCGATGGAATCGAGGCCTGGTGTACGGCACAACGGAGGAACGGCCTTGTGTTCGCCCGACCATGTTCGAAACGGGATCCTGTTCATCGGGAGGGGTCTGGCTTACCGCAAAACGGAGGAAACAGACCTCCTATGGTCGAAACGGGGGTCCTGTTCATCGGGATGGGTGTGGCGTACCACAAAACGAAGGAAACGGACTTGTGTTAGAGCGCTATGGTCGAAACGGGGGTCATGTTCATCGGGAGGGGTGTGGCGTACCGCAAAACAGGACTCCTCGGGATACTGTTCATCTCCACCCTCGACCCCCTCCAGCCTCCACAGGTTACTGTTCATCCACTGTCGACCTCCTCCAGCCTCCACCTACGACTGTTCATCCACGGGCTCCTATTCATCGAGCCTCCACCGTGCGCCACTCCACCGACTACTGTTCAACCAACCCTCTCCACACGGGCTCCTGTTCAACCACCCCTCCATGGGCTACTGTTCATCCAGCCCTCCACCGTCTACTGTTCATCCAGCCCTCCATGGGGTCGTCCTGTTCATCCAGCCCTCCATGGGGTCCTGTTCATCCAGCCCCAACCGGCTCGATCGATCGGGGTCCTGTTCATCCAGAGGCAACACCATGGGGTCCTGTCCATCCACCCCCACCGGGAACTGTTCATCCAAACCCCCCAGCAACGCTCACTGTTCATCCAAAGGCGGCATCCATTGGCTTCAGTTAGCAGCAGTAGCGAAGGAATCGCTCGATCGGGTTCAGTTAATAGCCATCGATCGATCGCTCGGGTTCAGTAACCCGTAGTCTGCAGTGCAATCGCTCAGGTTCAGTAGGTGAACACCTCGCTTGGGTTCAGTTAGAGCCCAATGCCTCGCACCCACACGCGTGCGTGTATGAGAGAAAAATGCATCGCTCGGCCCCGACCACCCACCGTAACCGGGAACATCCCGATATTTTCCTCGCCCTCTATTCTAACACGGTTTTTTCCATCATGGACGGCCCAAAGAATATCATGCAGCTGCGTCTCCGGCCCGCCCAGGACGAAAAGCCCATTTTCTGTCATGATTTTTTGTCATAGAAGTAGGAGACCACCACATCTATGATGATACTGGGTTTTGTCACAATTATCGTCATAGAAGTGTCATAAGTATGACAGAAAAAATTTCGTTCGGCCCAAAATGTCACGGATGTGTCTTTTTTTGTAGTGGTTACCGAGGGGCCCACAAGGTAGGGGGCGCGCCCTCCACAGTTGTGGCCGCCTCGTGGCTCTTCTGACTTACACTCCAACTCTCCTGGGTGTCTTCTGGTCCAAGAAAAATCATCACGAAGGTTTTATTCCGTTTAGACTCCATTTGGTATTCCTTTTCTATGAAGCTCAAAAACAAGGAAAAACAGAAACTGGCATTGGGCTCTAGGTTAATAAGTTACTCCAAAAAATAATATAAAATAGCATATTAATGCATATAAAACATCCAAAACAGATAATATAATAGCATGGAACAATCAAAAATTATAGATACATTACAGACGTATCACGGCCGTTGATGAATTTGCCATTGGTTGCGTACCAGCCATAAAAATAGCAGTCTTGTTTGGCAGCTCATAGGGATCCAGAATATTGTCACCATCAGAATAGCCCCCAAGCCCGCCATCCTGAAGCTGATAGATTGATTCGGTCTCTCCGGTTGAGGACTCATCACCTGAATAGATGGTCGTCTCTCTGCCAGATGCAGGACCTTGCTCAAGATCCGCCCCATGAACAAAGCCAACAAAGACGTGCTTCCGGTCGGGTTGAACCCTAGCGGGTCGCGCGTGCTGAGCTGTCTCGATGATGTTAGTGCAGGCGTCCGGCTCAGGCTCTGACTCGCTGATCTTGCCGATGAAGACGTGAATTCCACCAAAGGGGACCCAGTAGTCGTACTCGATTGAGTCGGCCTCGGGGCCCCAGCCACCGTCGTCAATGTAGATCTTGCCGCATCGACTATTAGTCATTCGGCCCACGGCGTACCCTTGGATCCCTGAGAAGTTTCCCTTCAAGAATTCAAGACCACCGTGCTCTGGCCCCATGGTGGGTGCCAACTGTCATGGATTTAACACAACATATGCCCTTGTGAAAGGACTTAGCGTGGAGCCATCGCGACGTAGGTTATCTCGAAGGGGTTGAACGAGACGAAGGACACAAAGCTTTACCATGGTTCGGCCCCTCTCAACGAGGTAAAAGCCTACATCCTGCCTCTAGTTGTATTGCTTGAGTATCAATTACAAGGGAGTGATCACGCTTGACCTAGCTATGAAATCATTTTTTCTCCCCCACCCGCCGCCAGGTCTAGCCTTTATATACATAGGTTGAGGCCCGGCGGCTTACAGAAGTCCAGGTCAGGTCACATGATGCGGCTTGAAACTACGTCGGTATTTCCCCAAAGAGGAAGGGGTGATGCGTCACAGTGGCGGTAGGTATTTCTCTCAGTGATGAGACCAAGGTTATCGAACCAGTGGGAGAACCAACCAACACAACATAAATAGCCCTTGTACACAAATTACAAATACTTGGCACCCGATGTGTAAAACGGGTTGTCAATCCCTTTCGGGTAGTGGCGCCCGAAGATAGGCAAACAGATGTGAAATAAATTGTAGTAGATTGATAGATTGAACGCCAAATAAAATAAATAAGAATAAAATGAAGCAAGGTATGTTTGTATTTTTGGTTTAATAGAACTGAAAATAAAAGCAAGGAAAACTAGATCGCAAAGGCAAATAATATGAGAAAGAGACCCGGGGCCGTAGGTTTCACTAGTGGCTTCTCTCGAGAAAAATAGCAAATGGTGGGTAAACAAATTACTGTTGGGCAATTGATAGAACTTCAAATAATCATGACGATATCCAGGCAATGATCATTACATAGGCATCACATCCAAGATTAGTAGACCGACTCCTGCATCCATCTACTACTATTACTCCACACATCGACCGCTATCCAGCATGCATCTAGTGTATTAAGTTCATGGGGAAACGGAGTAATGCAATAAGAACGATGACATGATGTAGATAAGATCTATCTATGTAGAGATAGACCCCATCGTTTTATCCTTAGTAGCAATGATACATACGTATCGGTTCCCCTTCTGTCACTGGGATCAAGCACCGTAAGATCGAACACACTACAAAACACCTCTTCCCATTGCAAGAAAAATATATCAAGTTGGCCAAACAAAACCCAAATATCGGAGAAGAAATACGAGGCTATAAGCAATCATGCATATAAGAGATCAAAGAAACTCGAATAACTTTCATGGATATAAAATGATAGATCTGGTCATAAACTCAAAGTTCATTCGATCCCAACAAACGCACCGCAAAAAGAGTTACATCATATGGATCTCCAAGAGACCAGTGTATTGAGAATCAAACGAGAGAAAGGAAGCCATTTAGCTACTAACTACGGACCCGAAGGTCTACAAAGAACTACTCACACATCATCGGAGAGGCGCCAATGGAAGTGGTGAACCCCTCCATGATGGTGTCTAGATTGGATCTGGTGGTTCTAGACTCTGCGACGGCGGGAATTGATTTTTGTCGACTCTCATAGGGTTTCTGGAATATTGGGGTATTTATAGAGCAAAGAGGCGGTATGGGGGACACCCGAGGTGGGCACAACCCACCAGGGCGCGCCTGGGCCTCCTGGCGTGCCCTCGTGGGTTGTGCTCCCCTCGGAGCACCCCCAGGTGCTGCCTTGGCCCATTGGGTGTCTTCCGGTCCATAAAAAATCTTCGTGAAGTTTTGCTGCATTTGGACTCCGTTTGGTATTGATTTCCTGCGATGTTAAAAACATGCAGAAAATAGCAACTGGCACTTGGAACTATGTCAATAGGTTAGTACCAAAAAATGATATAAAATGATTATAAAACATCCAAGATTGATAATATAATAGCATGGAACAATAAAAAATTATAGATACGTTGGAGACGTATCATCACACAACGTAGACGATCCTGGCTCTAAGTCGCCTTGCCTTGTTAGGCAAGCTACCATTGGGCGGCTCACACCTTCGGGTCTTGAGTCGCCTTCGGGTCATGGGCCTTCAACAGGCCTGCGTGAAAGCCGCCTTCGGTCTTCTCATCATGCCTTCTTAGGCCTTACCGGGCCCTCACTTATGAGTAGCCAACGGTGTAACCCAGCCCCTCCTGGGCGGGTCGCACCACGGGGTTATATCCCCAATACAAAAGGAACAAATGCACTACACCTATACATATAAATGTAGTGTTGCATACACAAGCTAAATAAAAAATAATGCAGTTTGTTGGAGTAAACCAGGTTAGGTGCGCGCATGTATGCGTGCGTGGCGAAAGTACATGACCATGTTGTTAACTAGCTTAGTGGAGTTTGTTAGCTAGCCCATGCATGCACATGTGTTTGGCCGAGTCATGTGTGGATGGCTGGTCTGGTGTGAGTTGCTACATCTTGAGCTTGTGTTGGTTTTTCCCTTGAAAAGGAAAGGGTGATGCAGCAAAGTAGAGATAAGTATTTCCCTCAGTTTGAGAACCAAGGTATCAATCCAGTAGGAGACAACACACAAATCACCTAATACCTACACAAACAATCAAACAACTTGCACCCAACATGATAAATGGTTGTTAATCCCTTCACGGTTACTAGCAAAACTGAGATCTGATAGAGATAGATGAAACTAAACATACAATAAAGTAAATATTTTTGGGTTTTTGGTTTATAGATCGGAAAGTAGATCGAAAACTAATATTGTAGGTCGGAAACTTATATGATGGAAAATAGACCTCGGGGCCATAGGATTCACTAGAGGCTTCTCTCGAGATAGCAAATAATACGGTGGGTAAACAAATTACTGCCGAGCAATTGATAGAAAAGCGCAAAGTTATGACGATATCTAAGGCAATGATTATGAAATATAGGCATCACGTCCGTGTCAAGTAGACCGAAACGATTCTGCATCTACTAATATTACTCCACACATCGACCGACTCCTGCCTGTATCTAGAGTATTAAGTTCATGAAGAACAGAGTAACGCATTAAGTAAGATGACATGATGTAGAGGAATTAACTCAAGCAATATGATGAAAACCTCATCTTTTTATCCTTGATGGCAACAATACAATACGTTCCTTGCTGCCCCTACTGTCACTGGGAAAGGACACCGCAAGATTGAACCCAAAGCTAAGCACTTCTCCCATTGCAAGAGAAACCAATCTAGTTGGGCTAACCAAACTGATAGTTCGAAGAGAATTACAAAGATATCAAATCATGCATAAAGGAATTCAGAGGAGATTCAAATAATATTCATAGACAATCTAATCATAAATCAACAATTCAATGGATCTCGGAAAACACACCGCAAAAGAGTATTACATCGAATAGATCTCCAAGAACATCGAGGAGAACATGGTATTGAGAATCAAAGAGAGAGAAGAGGCCATCTAGCTACTAGCTATGGACCCGTAGGTCTGAGGTAAACTACTCACGCTTCATCGGAAGGGCAATAGAGTTGATGTAGAAGCCCTTCGTGATCGAATCCCCCTCCGGCAGGGTGTCGAAAAAGGTCCCTAGATGGGATCTCACGGGTATAGAAGGTTGCGACGGTGGAAAAGTCTTTTCGTGGATCGTTCTGGTGGTTTGGGAATATATGTGAATATATGGGCGAAGGAATTAGGTCGGGGGAGTCACAAGGGGTCCCACAAGGGTGGGGGCGTGCCCTACCCCCTGGGCACGCCCTCCGTCCTTCTGGCCGCCTCGTGGCTCTTCCGACTTGATCTCCAAGTCTCTCGTGTATCTTCTGGTCCAAGAAAAATCATTGCGAAGGTCGATACGTCTCCAACGTATCTATAATTTGTTATTGTTCCATGCTATTATATTATCTGTTTTGGATGTTTTATATGCTTTAATATGCTATTTTATATTATTTTTGGGACTAACCTATTAACCAAGAGCCTAGTGCCAGTTCCTGTTTTTTCCTTGTCCTTGAGTTTCACAGAAAAGGAATACCAAACGGAGTCCAAACGGAATAAAACCTTCGCGACAATTTTTCTTGGACCAGAAGACAACCATGAGACTTGGAGATGAAGTCGGAGGAGCCACGAGGCGGCCACAAGGATGGAGGGCGCCCCTAGGGCGGTAGGGCACGCACCCCGCCCTTGTGGGCCCCTTGTGACCCTCCTGGCCTAATTCTTTCGCCTATATATTCCCAAATATCCCCAAACCACCAGAGGCATCCACAAAAACACTTTTCCACCACCGCAACCTTTTGTACCCATGAGATCCCATCTAGGGACCTTTTCCAGCACCCTGTCAGAGGGGGATTCGATCACGGAGGGCTTCTACATCAACTCTATTGCCCTTCCGATGAAGCGTGAGTAGTTTACCACATACCTACGGGTCCATAGCTAGTAGCTAGATGGCTTCTTCTCTCTCTTTGATTCTCAATACCATGTTCTGTTCGATATTCTTGGAGATCTATTCGATGTAATACTTTTTTGCGGTGTGTTTCCCGAGACCCGATGAATTGTGGATTTATGATCAACTTATCTATGAATATTATTTGAATCTTCTCAAAATTATTTTATGCATGATTTGATATCTTTGTAATTATCTTCGAACTATCGGTTTGGTTTGGCCAACTAGATTGGTTTTTCTTGCAATGGGAGAAGTTCTTAGCTTTGGGTTCAATCTTGTGATGTCCTTTCCTAGCGACAGTAGGGGCAGCAAGGCATGTATTGAATTGTTGCCATCGAGGATAAAAAGATGGGGTTTACATCATATTGCTTAAGTTTATTCCTTTACATCATATCATCTTACTTAATGTGTTACTCTGTTCTTCATGAACTTAATACTCTAGATGTAGGCAGGAGTCGGTCAATGTGTGGAGTAATAGTAGTAGATGCAGAATCGTTTCGGTCTACTTGACACGGACATGATGCCTATATTCATGATCATTGCCTTAGATATCGTCATAACTTTGTGCTTTTCTATCAATTGCTCGATAGTAATTTGTTCACCCACCGTATTAGTTGCTTCTTGAGAGAAGCCTCTAATGAAACCTACGACCCCCGGGTCTATTCTCCATCATATAAGTTTCTATTTTCCGTCATACAAGATTTCAATCTACAATATTAGTTTCCGATCTACTATTTTTGCAATCTTTTACTTTCCGATCTATAAACCAAAAATACCAAAAATATTTACTTTACAGTTTATCTATCTCAATCAGATCTCACTTTTGCAAGTAACCATGAAGGGATTGACAACCCCTTTATCGCGTTGGTTGCAAGTTGTTTGATTGTTTGTGCAGGTATTCGGTGATTTGTGTGTTGTCTCCCACTTGATTGATACCTTGGTTCTCAAACTGAGGGAAATACTTATCTCTACTTTGTTGCATCACCCTTTCCTCTTCAAGGGAAAAACCAATGCAAGCTCAACGAGTAGCAAAGGTTTCATTTCATTTGGACTCCATCTGGTATTCCTTTTCTGCGAAACTCAAAAACAGGGAAAAACAGAAACTGGCATTGGCTCTAGGTTAATAGGTTAGTCCCAAAAATAATACAAAATAGCATATTAATGCATATAAAACATCCAAAACATATAATATAATACCATGGAACAATTAAAATTTATAGATATGTTGGAGACGTATCATGCGTGTATGTAGGTCGTGAGTTAGTGGCAGTGTAAGTGCATCTAGTGCCCCTTAGTGATTTTGGTGTATTGAAGACTTATAGGTTAAGGGACTAATGTGTTTGTGAGTGTACACAAGTCTATAAGTCTATGCGGAGTTTGATATTTACAGAGAAAGTCGAACCCTAAAAATGAATGTCTTCAACTGAAGACTTTGGCTTTTTGAAGACTTTGAAAGTGAAGAAATTGGTGTGATCTTGAAGACTTGATATTTATGCGAGGAATATGAAGCATGAAGACTTTTGTTTCATAGTTTTGTTTTATCTTTCTTGAGTCATAGGAAACACCGTACTGTTAAAGGGGGTCGAGGTAAAACTAAGGAAAAGTTTCCAAGTGATGCTCATCTCAAAATCCTACACCTACCAATCCCTTCGAGTAAAGCCATTGGAAATCTCATACAGTTCAGTCAATTTCTTCAGTGACAGAGATGTAGATCTTCTGGTCTCTAAGGAATTTGTTCTGACTGAGGAGTTAGGAAATCGCCAGTGCGGATTGCCTACAAGTGAGGAACATGATAGCTGATGACCCACAAGTGTAGGGGATCTATCGTAGCCTTTTCGATAAGTAAGAGTGTCAAACCCAACGAGGAGCAGAAGGAAATGATAAGCGGTTTTCAGCAAGGTATTTTCTACAAGCACTGAAATTATCGGTAACAGATAGTTTTGTGATAAGGTAATTTGTAACCAGCAACAAGTAAGGCAAGTAAATAAGGTGCAGCAAGATGGCCCAATCCTTTTTGTAGCAAAGGACAAGCCTGGACAAACTCTTATATAAAGGAAAGTGCTCCCGAGGACACATGGCAATTATCGTCAAGCTAGTTTTCATCACATTCATATGATTCGCGTTCGGTACTTTGATAATTTGATATGTGGGTGGACCGGTGCTTGGGTACTGCCCTTACTTGGACAAGCATCCCACTTATGATTAACCCCCATTGCAAGCATCCGCAACTACAACCGGAGTATTAAGGTAAACCTAACCATAGCATGAAACATATGGATCCAAATCAGCCCCTTACGGAGCAACGCATAAACTAGGGTTTAAGCTTCTGTCACTCTAGCAACCCATCATGTACTTATTACTTCGCAATGCCTCCCTCTAGGCCCAAACAATGGTGAAGTGTTATGTAGTCCACATGACACCACTAGAGGGATGACAACATACATCTCATCAAAATATCGAACGAATACCAAATTAACATGGCTACTTATAGCAAGACTTCTCCCATGTCCTCAGGAACAAACGTAACTACTCACAAAGCATATTCATGTTCATAATCAGAGGGGTATTAATATGCATAATGGATCTGAATATATGATCTTCCACCAAGTAAACCAACTAGCATCGACTACAAGGAGTAATCAACACTACTAGCAACCCACAGGTACCAATCTAAGGTTTGGATACAAAGATTGGATACAAGAGATGAACTAGGGTTTGAGATGAGATGGTGCTGGTGAAGATGTTGATGGAGATTGACCCCCTCCTGATGAGAGGATCGTTGGTGATGACGATGGTGATGATTTCCCCCTCTCGGAGGGAAGTTTCCCCGGCAGAACAGCTCCTCCGGAGCCCTAGATTAGTTCCGCCAAGGTTCCGCCTCGTGGCGGCGGAGTTTCGTCCCGTGAGCTTGCTTATGATTTTTTCCTCGACGAAAGACTCCATATAGCCAAAGATGGGCATCGGAGGGCCACCAGGGGGCCCAAGAGGCAGGGGCGCCCAGGGGGGTAGGGTGCACCCCCCACCCTCGTGGACGGTGGGCCGCCCCCCTCTGGTAGTTCTTTCGCCCAATTTTTTTATATATTCTGAAACGTGCTCCCGCGAAGTTTGAGGACTTTTGAAGATGTGCAGAATAGGTCTCTAATATTTTCTCCTTTTCTAGCCCAGAATTCCAGCTGCCAGCATTCCCCCTCTTCATGTAAACCTTGTAAAATAAGAGAGAATAGGCATAAGTATTGTGACATAATGTGTAATAACAACCCATATTGCAATAAATATCGATATAAAAGCATGATGCAAAATGGACGTATCAATATCCCTGAGGAATTTGATAGTCAAATTTCTGACCTTTGCTATGCTATGCGCCAGCTATTCCAAAATATCTACCCACCTAACGGTCATATCATTGAAGGGCATTTATGTCTTATCATGTCGGGCTGCTCCCTAGGCTATAAATAGCCGCCCCCTACAACCACTAGCTAGTTGGCTGCTCCGTGAGAAACTGACACTTGTCATTGAGAGCATCCCATCCTCTAAGGACTTTGAGCGAAAATCATCAAGTGAGAAAAAATCCAAAACCCAAACCAAACACCAACAAACCCAAAGTGATTGAGCATCACTGAAGAGATTGTTCCTATGTGGAACTGAGGCTTGTTACCTTTGAGGACTATGCATCCTCCAGACAGTTAGGCGTCATGGTCTAGAGCATCCAAGAGGAAATTGTGGATCGCCGAGTGACCGAGTCTGTGAAGGTTCAGAAGTCACCTGAAGACTTACCATGAGTGATTGGGCGAGGCCTGTGTGACCTTAGCTCAAGGAGAATATGGTGAGGACTGTGTGTCCGGGATTGTGTGCCCTCGGGTTTAAATACCTAGCCACTCCAACCAAAGGTACGACTGTCGCAGCAGTTGGAACTGGTCTACCAAATCACTGTCTTCACCAAGCTATTGGTTCTATTTCCTCAACTCTACCATTTCCTCATTCAGATACCATTGTACTTGATTGTTACTGTTTGAAGACCTTGACTGAAGACTTTCTCAATTTCCTCAGTTCAATTTCTTAAGTCAGTTTGTCTTCAGCCTGCTTATCCTGTGTTTATGCTACTTGTACTCTATGCTTGTTTTCATTTCTTCATGATGATTGTGCTACTACTCTGTTATGTTTGCATCTGAGTACTTATTCCGCTGCTAAGTAGTTCGTTGCTTAGGAATTTCCTCACCCTGAAATTCCTCAGTGACGAATTTGTAAAAATTGCATATTCACCCCCCTCTAGTCGATATAATACACTTTCAATTGGTATCAGAGCAAGGTACTCCCTTGTTCTGTGTGATTTTTGTTTAATCGCCTAGAGTTTTAGTTATGTCGACCGCAGGACTGAAGACAGTGACATGCCCCATCTTTATCGGTCATGATTATCCCAACTGGAAGGCCATGATGAAGAAGCGCCTCATGGCGATGAACAGTGAATTGTGTACCGTCACTGAGATTGGTCTTACCGATCTATGCAAGATGGCAGAGGCTGATGATATTCACAAGTACACTCTAGTTAACCTCATGGCGAAGGACATCATGTGCTCCTATTTGTACCAAAATCAGTTCAGGAACATTATGCATCTCAGCCATGCGAAGCTCATATGGGACCGACTCTCTGAGGTCTATGAAGGTCATCGAACTCATCATGATCCCTGGTTTGATGATTTCAAGGAATCGCGCAAGGCTATGACTTTCGATCCAGAATCATCATCCTCTCCACCATGCCTTATGGCAAAAGGTGCCAAGGTAACGGAATGCTACCTATCTGGGTCCAGTGATGATGAATCTGGTGATGAATTTGGACCCGGTTATACCAAACTTGCTTCCCTTGCCACTAAACAACAAAGAGCTTTGGAAAAAGTTCAAAACATGCTACATGAGAGCGATGATATGTTGGGTGAAGAAATGGATCGTTCTAAAGTTTTGACTGAAAGTCTTCAGAGACTTCAGACTAAGTTTGACAATCTTCAGAGTCATCATAACACTCTCTTATCTGATCATGAGAAGCTTTCTTATGAATTTATTCAAAGAAATCAAGATCTTGAGCGGCTAAGGGTGAGTTATGAAGATCTTCATAAGGAACACGATTCATTGCTTGCTCAACAGATCAGCCCCACTCAGGTTGAATTCATTCCACCATGTTTGAAATGCATTGAACGTGAATCTACTAATTCTTCACCTGAAAGTTTAAATGATTATATTGCTGCAAATTCTTCAACCATCTCTGCTATCACAAATTCCTCATCTGAGGATGCTGCTAGTATCACTAACCATGCAGGGTTGAAGGAATTGTATGTGACAGGCATGTACAAAATCCTCAAAGGGCATCAGGCCCTTTGTGATGTGCTTAAAAAGCAGATCCTCAACAGGAACCCTAGGTAAGAGGGTATTGCCTTTGAGAGGAAACTCAATGCTGATGGGACATACTGGAAACCTGAGCAGTATCCCAAAACCTCATGGGTTGCTGCAAAGGGACCTTCAGTGGATCCATCTACTTTATCTGGCTTTACATGTGAATCTTCATATTCTTCTGATGAGTCATTTGACTCCAACTATAAACTGTTCAAAAATCAGAATGGTGAAGTATTTGCTAGATATGTTGGCACTAACTGCAGGAACGGTCCCCCTATGAAGAAAATCTGGGTTCCCAAAAGGTGCTTTGGAAGTCTTCAAGTGAATGTCATCATGGCACCACCTGTGAAGAATAGGAACTCCAGATCAAATTCTTCATATGGACCAAAGTCTTCATATGAATCCAAGTCCTCATATGGACCAAATTCCTCACATGGATCAAATTCCTCATATGGATCCATATCTTCATATGAACATCATCGTGCTAACACTTCTGTTTCGCAGGAAGATCTAAGGGTTATGAATATGTGCATTATTCTTCAAATCATTATGTCCATAAGTCCCCGGAGAATTTCTCTGCTTATTCATATGCTTATCCTAACCCCTCTTCTCTGAAACGAAGTGGACTGGCTTCTACGCCACCTTTCTCTTATGGAGCTCATAGAATGATGAACTCTTTGCCACCCCTCTAGATGTGGGTGGTGAAGAAAAAGAACTAATCTCTTATGCAGGGTCAGGTCTCCAAACGAACTTAAAACGTCTGAAGAATTTGCTGGAGACCTGAATATGCTTGAAAGGACGCAAGCTAATCATGAAGAAAGGAATTTCATTTCTCACGTCCTCATACTACTATATCTGTTCTATTGTTTGATGAATTTGATCTGATGAATTTGATGTCATATTCTTCACTGCTAAAGTATATGAGTCTGTAAGATGCACTAATTCTTCTGCAAGATGATCAACCCAAAGCCACTGAGTGGGTCCTCGATAGTGGATGTACAAATCACATGACTGGTGATAGGAACTTATTGATGGACACTGCTTTATCTCCATTGCGTCAGAAGCATATCACCTACGCTGACAAAGGAAAAAGTAAGGTATTGGGTCTAGGTAAGGTTGCGATCTCAAAGGATCAAAACATGGACAAAGTCATGCTTGTCGAGTCCTTAGGGTTCAACCTCATGTTTGTCTCAATGCTTTGTGATCTTGATATGGTTGTTGTGTTTGGCAAGTATCATTGTGTTATGATCATGGAAGCTGACAATTCCAAAGTCTTCGAAGGCTTTAGGAGAGGAGACTTGTACATTGTTGATTTCTCTACAGGACCACAACATGCCTACTTGCAAAAGCTTTAGAAGGCTAGCTATGGCATGGACGACTGGGTCATGCTGGCATGAGGAACTTGCACACGCTCGTGAAGAAGAAGCATGACATTGGCATCGAGGGTGTCAAATTCCTCAAGGATCACCTGTGTGGAGCTTGTGAAGCTGGAAAGATGACCAAGGCCAAGTATCCCTTAAATACCATCATGACTACCACTCATCCATTTGAATTGCTTCACATGGATCTATTTGGCCCTACTCATTATGCCACATTTACTAACGTTGCATCTTTATATGGCTTTGTCATTGTTGATGACTATTCTCGTTACACATGAGTGCATATCATCACTTACAAAACTGAAGTGTAGGAAGTCTTCAAACGATTTTCCTTGAGGGCTTCAACCAACTTTAGTGTGAAGATCAAGCACATCAAAAGTGATAATGGAACCGGGTTCAAGAATACTGGCCTTGATGACTATCTTGATGAACTTGGTATTACTCACGAGTTATCTGCTCCTTATACTCCTCAGCAGAATGGCGTCGTGGAGCGCAAGAACAGGACTCTTATTGAGATGGCTCGCACTATGCTTGATGAATACAAGACGTCTCCTCGCTTCTGGCCTGAGGCAATTGATACTGCGTGCCACATCATCAATAGGGTATATCTTCACAAATTCTTCAAAAAGACCTCATATGAACTCCTCACTAACACGAAACCCAATGTGAGTTATTTCAAAGTCTTCGGTGCTAACTGTTGGATTAGAGATCCTCATCACAATTCTAAATTTGCACCTAAAGCACATGAAGGTTTTATGCTTGGTTACGGAAAGGACTCGCACACCTACAGAGTCTTCAACACCTATCACCACAAGGTTGTTGAAACGGTAGATGTGTGGTTCGATGATACTAACGGCTCACAAAGAGAGCACCTACCTCCTGTGCTATATGAAATATCACCTGAGGAATCCATTCAGTTCAAGGCTACAGAGGATGTCATTCCTACCGAAGAATCTGCTGAAGAAGTCATTCCAGAACGTGAAGAACATCATGCTGATGCACCTGAAGAAAATGCCTCTGAAGAAAATGTTGAGCCCCCTCAACGTCGTCAACCCGCTCATCCTCGCATTGCTAATGTAGTGTAGATTGAGAGAATCATCAATGACATCAAAGCACCAGGTCCACTCACACGCTCAAAAGCTTCACATTTGTCTAACTTTTGTGGGCACTTTGCTTTTGTCTCTATCACAGAGCCCACCAAAGTAGATGAGGCATTTCTAGAGCCTGAGTGGACTCAAGCGATGCAACATTAATTACATCAATTTGAGCTCAACAATGTCTGGGAACTTGTCAAGTGACTAGACCCACGCAAGCACAATATCATCGGCACAAAATGGATCTACCGCAACAAGCAAGATGAAAATGGCCTTGTGGTGAGGAATAAGGCACGGTTTGTAGCTCAAGGCTATACACAGGTTGAAGGAATTGATTTCGATGAAACTTTTCCACATGTTGCTGGACTTGAGGCTATTCGCATATTGCTTGCTTATGCTAACTATCATAATATCATCTTATATCAAATGGATGTGAAAAGTGCATTCCTCAATGGTAAGCTTGAGGAAGAAGTATATGTTGCTCAACCCCCAGGTTTTGAAGATCCAAAGCATCCTGACAAAGTCTTCAGACTCAACAAGGCCCTCTACCGCCTCAAGCAGGCCCCTCGGGCGTGGTATGATACTTTGAAGGAATTCCTCATGAAGAAAGGCTTCAAACCTGGTTCACTTGACCCAACTCTTTTCACCAAAACCTATGATGATGAATTATTCGTGTGCCAAATCTATGTTGATGATATCATCTTTGGCTGTACTAACCAACGTTACACTGACAATTTTTCCTATATGATGAGTGAGGAATATAAAATGTCTATGATGGGAGAATTGAAATTCTTCTTAGGTCTTCAATTTCTTCAACAACGCAACGACATCTTCATATCTCGGGAGAAATACCTCAAAGATGTGTTGAGGAAATTCGGCATGCAAGATTGCAAAGGCGTCAAAATCCCTATGCCCACAAATAGCCATCTATGCACTGATGAAAATGGTATTGACTTTGATCAAAAGGTATACCACTCCATGATTGGCTCTTTATTGTATCTATGTGCATCTAGGCCAGATATTATGCTTAGTGTTTGCATGTGTGCCCGTTTTCAAGCTACACCAAAGGAATCACACCGTAAGGCTGTGAAGCATATTCTTCGATATCTATCTCACACACCAACACTTGGATTATGGTATCCCAAGGGCTCGGCTTTTGATCTCATTGGATATTCTGACTCTGACTATGTTGGTGATCGTGTTTTTGTGCAAGTCAACATCAGGCACATGCCATTTCCTTGGATGATCCTTAGTATGTTGGTCCTCGAAGAAGCAGAATTGTGTATCACTCTCTACTGCTGAAGCTGAGTACATTGCTGTTGGTTCGTGCTGTTCTCAATTGCTATGGATGAAGCAAACCCTCAAGGACTACGGCATCAATGTGAAGAATGTGCCACTCTACTGTGACAAGGAGAGTGCCATCAAGATTGCTCATAACCCAGTTCAGCACTCAAAGACAAAGCACATCCAGATTCATCATCATTTTTTTGTGATCATGTGTTGAAGGGCGACATCTCTATCGAGCATGTGAAGATTGAAGAACAGCTAGCCGATATCTTCACAAAGCCCTTGGATGAGAAGAGATTTAGCAAGTTGCGATGTGAGATAAATATCTTAGAATCTTCGAATGTACTTTGAAAAGGACACACACCCTAACACTTATGCAAATTGATGACTTAGATGTGCAACACACAAAGTAACATTTTTATTCAATCAATGAAGGCTAACCCTCTCAGTGTGAAGAAATTAAGATGGCTCTTCCCCCACCTCCACCCTCCCCCCCCCCCCCGGTGGCCCTGGCGATGCCAATGATTCTCCACCGGTCCATCCACCCAAATCCTTTTCCTTTCCAATGGATCCATTTGGTGACCCATCATCCATTGCCCATCAACTGGATTTCTCGTTTGGTCATCGATTCAGAGGTGAGATCCGTAAGTTCTTCCTGTCCTCGATCAACGCTATCTCATCATCCCATGGGTTCATCATGGTGGTAGCATTTGCCCGGTTCTCCTTCCGTTTGGGTGCTCTCAACTTGAATTTGGCACTTTTTGCATGCACTGGAGGCAACTATAAAGATTTTGAGGTTTCTCATATTAGTGGCAATGTATTCAAGTTCAAGGTTTGCTCCAAAGCAGTGGGTTTTTATTTGGTCTGGAAGATCTTCTTTCATTGCAAGAAATTCAAATGTTATTTCCACCTTTGGAGTGGAGGAGGGCCAAATTGGGTTTATGAAGAAAAAAATTGGTATAAGGAAGAAGATAATCAATGGTCACTGGTCACTCGTAACCGTCGAGGTAAACATTCTACCCAAGTTCCTATCAAACAAGTTTTTCATAGAATCCTTGATATTCCTCTACCCTCTTCCCATAGCCATGGATTCCATAGCTCAGAATCTCATATGCTAACCGGGGCCAATACTATCCCTGTTGATACATCTCATCCCCGAAATGCATGCTTGGATGATCGTGATCATCGCAATATTGTTGCACCAACACCCCCGGCCATGCATAGCGGATCGGTGGTTACTAGGCCTGTTCAAAATTCAAATAATGTTGTGGTCCGTGAGGCTCCAATTGGGCTATATGATGGGAATGGGCCGCAGCCCAATAACTCAGAAGTTGGAACGTCTACTATGGCCCAAGGACCAGTTGATCATAGTAACCTGTTCTGGCGCAAATGCCTAGGCTATGGTCATACGCGCTTTAATTGCAGCAATAAAATTAGGTGTCGCGCGTGCTACAGGTATAACCATATCACGAGATTTTGCCTAAACACAAATATCTCCAACTATACTTATCGGGCCAAACGGCCAGCTGATGCTTTGGCCGATAAACCCCCTACCCAACTGCTAGACGCCTCATCTCCCTCCACCAATCTCCCACCTTCCTCTGCTCCGCCCACCACCTCTGAGATGGCGTGCTACCCTTGCAACCTGCTCCCCCATCTTCCTCCCGGCACTACCATCATGGCCTCTGGTCCGCTCCATGCTCGTCGTGGCTACGTGGTGCTGGGTGGCGAGCTTCCCATGGTCTGCGATGAGTGGGCCATCGCCACTCTGACACCGGATGTTTCTCTTGAAGAATTCCATGGCGCCATTGCTTTGATCTCCAACTTTCTTGAAGGTCGTGGCTGGCGTATTAACTACACATCTAGATGTGGTATGGGTACTTGATAACCCACAAGTATAGGTGATCGCAACAGTTTTCGAGGGTAGAGTATTCAACCCAAATTTATTGATTCGACACAAGGGAGCCAAAGAATATTCTCAAGTATTAGCAGCTGAGTTGTCAATTCAACCACACCTGGAAACTTAATATTTGTAGCAAAGTACTTAGTAGCAAAGTAATATGATAGTAGCAGTAACGGTAGCAAAATAATAGTTTTGGTTTTATAGTGATTGTAACAGTAGCAACGAAAAAGTAAATAAGCGAAGAACAATATGTGAAAAGCTCGTAGGCATTGGATCAGTGATGGATAATTATGTCGGATGCAATTCCTCATGCAATGGTTATAACATAGGGTGGCATAGAACTAACTCTAGTTCATCAATGTAATGTAGGCATGTATTCCGAATATAGTCATATGTGCTTATGGAAAAGAACTTGCATGACATCTTTTGGCCTACCCTCCCATGGCAGCGGGGTCCTATTGGAAACCAAGGGATATTAAGGCCTCCTTTTAATGGATTATCGGACCAAAGCATTAACACTTAGTGAATACATGAACTCCTCAAACTACGGTCATCACAGGTAAGTATCCCGATTATTGTCACTTCGGGGTTAACGGATCATAACACATCATAGGTGACTATAGACTTGCAAGATAGGATCAAGAACTCTCATATATTCATGAAAACATAATAGGTTCAGATCTGAAATCATGGCACTCAGGCCCTAGTGACAAGCATTAAGCATAGCAAAGTCAAAACAACATCAATCTCAGAACATAATGGATACTAGGGATCAAACCCTAACAAAACTAACTCAATTACATGATAGATCTCATCCAACCCATCACCGTCCAGCAAGCCTACAATGGAATTACTCACGCACGGCGGTGAGCATCATGAAATTGGTGATGGAGGAAGGTTGATGATGATGATGGCGACGGATTCCCCTCTCCGGAGCCCCGAACGGACTCCAGATCAGCCCTCTCGAGAGTTTAGGGCTTGGCAGCGGCTCTGTATCGTAAAACGTGATGAATCCTTCTCTCTGATTTTTTTCTTCCCGAACACGAATATATAGAGTTGGAGTTGAGGTCGGAGGAGCATCAGGGGGCCCACGAGGTAGGGGGGCGCGCCCAGGGGGATAGGCGCGCCCCCACCCTCGTGGATAGGGTGTGGGCCCCCTGACGTTGATTCTTTCGCCAGTATTTTTTATATATTCCAAAAATAATCTCCGTTGATTTTCAGGTCATTCTGATAACTTTTATTTCTGCCCAAAATTAACACCAAGGCAATTCTGCTGAAAATAGCGTCAGTCCGGGTTAGTTCCATTCAAATCATGCAAGTTACAGTCCAAAACAAGGGCAAAAGTGTTTGGAAAAGTAGATACGACGGAGACGTATCAACTCCCCCAAGATTAAACCTTTGCTTGTCCTCAAGCAATTCAGTTGACAAACTGAAAGTGATAAAGAAAAACTTTTACAAACTCTGTTTGCTCTTGTTGTTGTAAATATGTAAAGCCAGCATTCAAGTTTTCAGCAAAGATTATGTACTAACCATATTCACAATAACATTTAGGTCTCATGTTTACTCATATCAATGGCATAATCAACTAGCGAGCAATAGTAATAAATCTCGGATGACAACACTTCCTCAAAACAATCATAATATGATATAACACGATGGTATCTCGCTAGCCCTTTCTAAGACCGCAAAACATAAATGCAGAGCACCTTTAAAGATCAAGGGCTGACTGGAAATTGTAATTCATGGTAAAAGAGACCCACTCAAGTCATACTCAATGTAAACTAACAATAATACATGCAAATGACAGTGGTGCTCTCCAACTGGTGCTTTTTAATAAGAGGATGATGATCAGCATAAAAGTAAATACATAGGCCCTTCACAGAGGGAAGCAGGGATTTGTAGAGGTGCCAGAGCTTGGTTTTGAAATAGAGATGAATAATATTTTGAGCATTATAATTTCATTGTCAACATAACAACTGAGAGATCTCGATATCTTCCATGCTACACACATTATAGGCGGTTCCCAAGCAGAATGGTAAAGTTTTTACTCCCCCACCACCAACAAGCATCAATCCATGGCTTGCCCGAAACAATGGGTGCCTTCAACTAACAACAATCCTGGGGGAGTTTTGTTTGCAATTATTTTGTTTTCATTTGAGCATGGGAGTGGGTATCTCGGTGACTAGCCATTTCTCGTGAGTGAGGAGTGGATTCCACTCCTCTTGAGAATAACCCGCCTAGCATGGAGGATACAGACAACCCTAGTTGATATATGAGCTATTTGAGCATACAAAACGGAATGCTTATTTGAAGGTTTAGAGTTTGGCACATACAAATTTACTTGGAATGGCAGGTAGATACCGTATATAGGAAGGTATGGTGGACTCATATGGAACAACTTTTGGGGTTTATGGAGTTGGATGCACAAGCAGTATTCCCACTTAGTACAAGTGAAGGCTAGAAAGAGACTGGGAAGCGACCAACTAGAGAGAGCGACAACAGTCATGAACATGTACTAAAATTAACCAACATTGAATGCAAGCATGAGTAGGATATAATTCACCATGAACATAAATATCGTGGGGGCTATGTTGATTTTGTTTCAACTACATGTGTGAACATGTGCCAAGTCAAGCCACTCGAATCGTCCAAAGGAGGATACCACCCCATCATACCACATCAAAACCACTTTAATAGCATGTTGGCACGCAAGGTAAACCATTATAAACTCCTGGCTAATTAAGCATGGCATAAGGAACTATAATCTCTAATTGTCATTGCAAACATGTTTCATTCACAATAGGCTGAATCAGGAATGATGAACTAATCGTATTTACAAAAACAAGAAAGGTCGAGTTCATACCAATTTTTCTCATCTCAATCAGTTCATCATATATCGTCATTATTTCCTTTCACTTGCACAACCAAATAGTGTGGATAATAATAATAGTGCACGTGCATTGGACTAAGCTGGAATCTGCAAGCATTCAATTCAAGAGAGAAGACAAGGTAGTATGGGCTCTTTGTTAGATCAACAATAATGCATATGAGAGCCACTCAACATTTTAATCTTGGTCTTCTCCTCATACCCCCAAAGAACAAGAAAGAAATAAAACTATTTACACGGGAAAGCTCCCAACAAGCAAAAGAAGAACGAGAAATATTTTTGGGTTTTCTTTTTAATTACTACTACTACAAGCATGGAAAGTAAACTAGCTAAAAGCTAAAACTATTTTTTTGGTTTTTATCAAGGTTTTTCAAACACACAAGAAGAAAGCTTAAAAATAAATTAAACTAGCATGGATGATACAATGAAAAAGTATAAGCACCGACAACTAGCATGAGTGTGTGAACATGAATGTAATGTTGGTGAGAAATATGTACTCCCCCAAGCTTAGGATTTTGACCTAAGTTTTTCTATGCCCATGGATGGCCTGGTGGATATCCGAAGTTGAAGCTGGGTCATACTGAGATGCATCAGCTACTGCCTGAAGGGCTGTAGCTTGGAGGCGGGCTGCCTGCATCCTCCTCTCGTACTCGTTCGCCTCCTCCCTGGTTATAACATATCTCCCTTTTGCCTGAAAGTCAAATAAAGCAGGTGCAGGGAGAGCGACATGATAGGTACGTCGTCTGTCAAAGATTAGTCAGTACTGGAGGGGACTGATCATTCCTCTCAACAAACTGATGACGAACCATAGCATTATAATCTAAATAAGCAGGAGGTAACTCAATATCTTCTCCGCGTATGGGTATCTCAAGAAAAGCAGCTAAACGGGTTGCATAAATTCCACTAAAGAAATCTCCATTAATACTATTATTATGCAACCGACGTGCAACAATGGACCCCAAGTTATATTGTCTATCTCCTAATACAGCACTCTTGAGAACAGTAAGATCGGGAACACACATGTGACATGCCTCGTCCTTACCATTAATGCACTTACCTATAAAGAGAGCAAAATAATGTATGGCAGGAAAATGAATGCTTCCTATGGTAGCTTGTGTTATTTCTCTAGATTCCCCCACAATTATACTAGCAAGAAAGTCCTTATATTCAGATTTGCGAGGCTCACTAGCATTACCCCACTGTGGGAGTTCACAAGCAGAATTAAAATCTTCTAAGTCCATGGTATAAGATTTATCATAAAGATCAAACAGGACAGTTTGAGAATTGCATGATGATGTAAATTTAAATCTTCTCACAAATGAATCAGTTTAATAGAGGTACTGCCGGCACTTATCTGACTCGAAGCTCTCAAGGTCAGCGTTACGCACATATGCTTCAAATTCCTCCTTAATTCCTGCCTGGACCATGAACTTTTCTGGCGGCCATTCACAAGGCCGTACTTGAGCTTCTCTTGGTAGTTCATGGTCCGGCTCACGTATCGCAGGCCTTGGTCCTTGCTTCCTTGAGGAACCACCTTGGTACATTTTCCTAAACATATTTCTTCCTCTGAAAAATTTCTGAAATTTTTGGTAACTCAAAAATAAAAGTGCACCAAACTCAACAAGATTGAAATTAACAACTCCTACAAGTGCCTAGAGACCATATCATGCATTAAAACTACTTTTGACCACATAAATTTGACATGCAAGATCAAGAACAAGGTCACCTAAGCAGCAAAATTTTGCAATAAAAAAGCACTAGAACAAAAACTAATTGGACCATTGGAGCAGTCACATACCGAAGAACAATCCCCCAAAGCAGTTTTGTGAATGGAGATTTGAGCAAGGAGATCAAAAATGGCAGCAAGATGATCAAGAACTCGGGTTTGAGCTGGCGGGTGATTTTTTACTGGAGGAAGACGAAGTGTGTGGGTGCAAGAATAAGTGGAGGGGACCCACGTGTGGTCCACGAGGCAGGGGCGCGCCCTCCACCCTCGTGGACACGTGGTGGGTCCCCCTGGTGTGTTCTCAGTGCCAAATATTCTCAAATATTCTAAAAAAATCATATTAAATTTTCAGGGCATTTGGAGAACTTTTATTTTTGGGGTATTTTTAATGCATGGATAATTCAGAAAACAGACAGAAAATACTATTTTTGCTTTATTTAATATAAATGACAGAAAGTAAAAAGAGGGTACAGAGAGTTGTGTTTTCTAAATTCATCCATCTCATGCTCATCAAAAGGAATCCACTAACAGGGTTGATCAAGTCTTGTTAACAAACTCTTTTCGAATAACATGAAACAGGAGAATTTTCGAATAACACTAGGTTATCTCAACGGGGATATGCATGTCCCCAACAATAAGAATATCATATTTCTTCTTGATAGTAGGAAGAGGAAATTCAAAACCTCCAATAGTAATAGTTGAAATTTTTCCAATAAAATTGATACTGTGGACTTGAGGTTATTTCCTCGGAAAGTGTACCGTATGCTCATTACCATTAACATGAAAAGTGACATTGCCTTTGTTGCAATCAATAACAGCCCATGCAGTATTCAAAAAGGGTCTACCAAGAATAATAGACATACTATCGTCCCTGGGAATATCAAGAATAACAAAGTCCGTTAAAATAGTGGCGTTTGCAACCACAACAGGCACATCCTCACAAATACCGACAGGTATAGCGGTTGATTTATCGGCCATTTTTCAAAGATATTTCAGTAGGTGTCAACTTATTCAAATCAAGTCTACGATATAAAGAGAGAGGCATAACACTAACACCGGCTCCAAGATCACATAAAGCAGTTTTAACATAGTTTCTTTTAATGGAGCATGGTACAGTTGGTACTCCTGGATCTCCAAGTTTCTTTGGTATTCCACCCTTATAAAAGTATAATTAGCAAGCATGGTGGAAATTTCAGCTTCCGGTATCTTTCTCTTATTTGTAACAATATCTTTCATGTACTTAGCATAAGGATTCATTTTAAGCATATCAGTCAAACGCATATGCAAAAAGATAGGTCTAATCATTTCAGCAAAGCGCTCAAAATCCTCATCATCCTTTTTCTTGGATGGCTTAGGAGGAAAGGGCATGGGTTTCTGAACCCATGATTCTCTTTCCTTACCATGCTTCCTAGCAACAAAGTCTTTCTTATCATAACGTTGATTCTTTGATTGTGGGTTATCAAGATCAACAGCAGGTTCAATCTCTACATCATTGTCATTGCTAGGTTGAGCATAAACATGAACATCATCATTAATATTATCACTAGGTTCATGTTCATTACCAGATTGTGTTTCAGCATCAAAAATAGAAATATCGTTGGGATTCTCAGGTGTGTCAACAACAGGTTCACTAGAAGCATGCAAGGTCCTATCATTTTTCTTCTTCTTCTTCTTAGAAGAACTAGGTGCATCAATATTAGTTCTCTGAGAATCTTGCTCAATTCTCCTAGGGTGGCCCTCAGGATACAAAGGTTCCTGAGTCATTTTACCCCCTCTAGTCATAACTCTAACAGCATTATCATTTTTCTTATTATTTAATTCATTGAGCAAATCATTCTAAGCCTTAAGTACTTGTTCTACTTGAGTGGTAACCATAGAAACATGTTTACTAATAAGCTTAAGTTCACCTTTAACTCTAGACATATAATCACTCAAGTGTTCAAGCATATCAGCATTGCATTTCAATTGTCTACCAACATAAGCGCTGAAATTTTCTTGCTTAACAATAAAATTATCAAACTCATCTAAGCATTGGCTAGCAGACTTATAATGAGGAATTTAACCTTCATAAAATCTATAGAGAGAATTTAACTTTACTACCTGTGTCGGGTTATCAAGACCATGTATTTCTTCAATAGGTGGTAAATTCTTAACATCTTCAGCTTTAATACCTTTTTCTTTCATATATTTCTTTGCCTCTTGCATATCTTCAGGACTGAGAAATAGAATACCCCTTTTCTTCGGAGTTGGCTTAGGAGTTGGTTTAGGAAGTGTCCAATTATTTTCATTAGTCAACATATTATTCAATAGCAATTCAACTTTATCAACAGTTCTTTCCCTGAAAACACAACCAGCACAACTATCCAGGTAGTCTCTGGAAGCATCGGTTAGGCCATTATAAAAGATATCAAGTATTTCATTTTTCTTGAGAGGATGATGAGGCAAAGCATTAAGTAATTGGAGAAGCCTCCCCCAATCTTGTGGGAGACTCTCCTCTTCAATTTGCACAAAATTATATATTTCCCTTAAGGAAACTTGTTTCTTATGAGCGGGGAAATATTTAGCAGAGAAGTAATAAATCATATCCTGGGGACTACGCACACAACCAGGATCAAGAAAATTAAACCAAGTTTTAGCATCACCCTTTAATGAGAACAAAAACAACTTAAGGATAAAGTAATAGCGAGTTTTCTCATCATAAGTAAATAGGGTGGCTATATCATTTAATTTAGTAAGATGTGCCACAACAGTTTCAGATTCATAGCCATAAAAAGGATCAGATTCAACCAAAGTAATTAACTCAGGATCGACAGAGAAATCATAATCCTTATCAGTAATAAAGATAGGTGAAGTAGCAAAAGCAGGGTCATAATTCATTCTAGCATTCAAAGACTTTTCTTTAAGCTTAGCTAATAATTTCTTAAGATCAGATCTATCATTGCAAGCTAAGAGGTCTCTAGCAGTTTCTTCATCCATAACATAACCCTCGGGCACAACAGGCAATTCATATCTAGGGGAGAATCTTCATCATCACTTTCATCAATATTATCAGTTTCAATAATTTCATTCTATCTAGCCCTAGCAAGTTGTTCATCAAGGAATTCACCTAGTGGCACAGTAGTATCAAGCATAGAAGTAGTTTCATCATAAGCATCATGCAAAGCAGAAGTGGCATCATCAATAACATGCGACCTATCAGAATCAATAGCATGTGTAGGTGTCGCAAGTTTACTCAAAAACAGAAGGTGAATCCAGTGCAGAGCTAGATGGCAGTTCCTTAACTCCCCTCGTAGTTGAGGGAAAAATCTTGCTTCTTTGATCTTTCAAGTTCTTCATAGTGATCAGTAGATATAAATCCTAAGTGACTCAAAGAATAGAGCTATGCTCCCCGGCAACGGCACCAGAAAATAGCCTTGATAACCACAAGTATAGGGGATCGCAACAATTTTCGAGGGTAGAGTATTCAACACAAATTTATTGATTCGACACAATGGGAGCCAAAGAATATTCTCAAGTATTAGCAGCTGAGTTGTCAATTCAACCACACCTGGAAACTTAATATCTGCAGCAAAGTATTTAGTAGCAAAGTAATATGATAGTAGCAGTAACGGTAGCAAAAGTAATAGTTTTGGTTTTATAGTGATTGTAACAGTAGCAACGGAAAAGTAAATAAGCGAAGAACAATATGTAAATAAGCGAAGAATAATTATGTCGGATGTGATTCCTCATGGAACGGTTATAACATAAGGTGACACGGAACTAGCTCTAGTTCATCAATGTAATGTAGGCATGTATTCCGAATATAGTCATACGTGCTTAGGGAAAAGAACTTGCATGACATCTTTTGTCCTACCCTCCCGTGGCAGCGGGGTCCTATTGGAAACTAAGGGATATTAAGGCCTCCTTTTAATAGAGTACCGGACCAAAGCATTAACACTTAGTGAATACATGAAATCCTCAAACTACGGTCATCATAGGTAAGTGTCCCGATTATTGTCACTTCGGGGTTAACGGATCATAACACATAATAGGTGACTATAGACTTGCAAGATAGGATCAAGAACTCACATATATTCATGAAAACATAATAGGTTCAGATCTGAAATCACGGCACTCGGGCCCTAGTGACAAGCATTAAGCATAGCAAAGTCATAGCAACATCAATCTCAGAACATAATGGATACTAGGGATCAAACCCTAACAAAACTAACTCAATTACATGATAGATCTCATCCAACCCATCACCGTCCAGCAAGCCTATGATGGAATTATTCATGCACGGCGGTGAGCATCGTGAAATTGGTGATGGAGGAAGGTTGATGATGATGATGGTGACGAATTCCCCTCTCCGGAGCCCCGAACGGACTCCGAATAAGCCCTCCCGAGAGAGTTTAGGGCTTGGCGGCGGCTCTGTATCGTAAAACGCAATGAATCATTCTCTCTAATTTTTTTCTCCCCGAACATGAATATATAGAGTTGGAGTTGAGGTCGGAGGAGCATCACGGGGCCCACGAGGAAGGGGGGCGTGCCTAGGGGGTAGGCGTGCCCTCCACCCTCGTGGACAGGGTATGGACCCCCTACGTTGATTCTTTCCCCAGTATTTTTTATATATTCCAAAAATAATCTCTGTTGATTTTCAGGTCATTCCGAGAACTTTTATTTCTGCACAAAAATAATACCAAGGCAATTCTGTTGAAAACAACGTCAGTCCGGGTTAGTTCCATTCAAATCATGCAAGTTAGAGTCCAAAACAAGGGCAAAAGCGTTTGGAAAAGTAGATACGACAGAGACGTATCAGTACTGCTCTAATCCAGTTTACTACTGCTTGCTCCTCCGATACTGCTTTTAGCAATAGTCCTTATCAGATTGGGGATTCAGTCTTGAGGATCACTAGGCAGGATAGAGGTAGCAAGTATCGCAGCATTACGTTCACTCATGATGTTTGGCTTATGTTGATGAATTACCCACTGGAGTGCTGGGATGTAGGCGTTGTTAGTCGTACTGTTTCTCCTTATGGCAGGTTTTTGATTTGGAATAAAGACCCGAGAGATAGAACCAGGATCATTGTCAAAGTCAGGGTTATGAATGTTGATACTATCCCCATTAGCATTGTTGTCCTCCGTAACCTTGATGATGTGGGATACAGGGACTCTTGGAAATGTCCTACTTATATCCTCTCGCGTGAACTGATTGGCTAGCAGGGTGGAGATGAAGATCCTCTCCCACCTGATGGGGGTAATCCTCATCCCCTCCGTCATGTACATGGAGGATTCTGGCATGATGAAGTCCTTGGTAACATTCCCATGGATCAAGTGGTGATCAATCCTCATAATGAAAATCTTGGTGCCCCTTATGAGGATGTACACGCCGCTCACAGTGACCACATCAACCGCATGATGGATAATAACAGTAACTCTGTTTCTATGATGGGAGAGACATATGTTAATATTATTCCTCCTGCCCATGAGCATGTTGGCAGTCCTCCACCTGCACATGAGCCATATGTCTGTACTTGTCCAGATTTTATACCATTGGAAAAAACTAGTCCAGTACAAAGTACTCAGCAAGCTGCCAGCCCTGTTTTTATTCCTCAAAAGGCAAACATGGAGTACAATGATGTTCCCTCTTCTAGTGCTTCCCAAAACCAGACTTGTAACATTGATGTTGAAGGTTTAGCTGAGCACATTAATGTTCTCCAAGATCTTGTGAGCAATTTGGTTACCAATGCTCAGGATATCATTCCTAAACTTGGAGGAAGTAAAATTGTGAATGCATGTTGCAAAGTGGTTGATGTTGAAGGAACAAATGGGATAAACAAAAGATGCTTTCTGCAAATCCAAACTACACCAGTACATCATGTGCCCACTAGTTCTATCAGTCTAGAAGAGATCACAGAGCAGAGCTTCCATGAAACTAACAAACCAACCTGCAGGCAGAAAAAGAATAAGATCATTGATGAACCTCAAGTCAAAAGAAGTGATAGGATTGCACTTCTTACTAAAGGTTTCAAGTGCAAACAAGATGCTGTTGCTGCAGATCTGGTGGCAGGACCTTCCATGTCTGATCCACCCTCTCATCTCTCCAAGAAGCAGAAGAAGAATGTTGCTGTTAACATGGGCCCACAATTTGAAGCCACAGTGATCAACAAAAATGCACCTCCTCCTCCAGTTTTACCAATGGACACTCTGCAGGCCATTGGTACAGGACCATGTAAGATGGCACCTCATGAAGTGTCAAGCAAGGTCCTACAGTATGACAGATCTAATGATTAATCACAGTACCTCCTCTATGGGCCTGGGTGGCTCCCATAACTGCCATCTCATGGGATTTAGTTGCTTGCATTTTGTCTACTTTATCATGTTCAAATGCCTACGTGCATTTGTTATTTTCATGGTTTGTAATAATTGCTACCTATTGAACCTCTGCTGTAAGGTTAATACTGCTTGTGGCACATGCTATCAGTGCTCTCCTAGTTATTTCGTTGCAAAGTCTACTTTTCAATGTTATTTGATGCAGTTTCTCCTAAGAATACAGAGCTTGCCACTTTATATCTTCCTACAGAAGTATTTGCAGTTTGTTGATCATGTGGTGCTATTCCACAACATGACTGTTAATAATCACAAGCAGTTTGTCCATGAATAGACAATGGTATATTCTTAATTGGAATGTTAGAGGCATCAACTCCACTGTTAGATGGGATGATATTAGGCAGAAAATAGATGAAAGTTCTTGTTGTATTATGTCATTCCAAGAAACCAAAAGAGATCTTTTTGATACTGCCTATTTAAAGAATTTCTGCCCCAAAAGATTCAACCAATTTTGTTACTTTGCTTCCAATGGAAATTCAGGAGGTCTCATAACTATCTGGAATGGCAATTTAGTGAATGGAAAGGTGATCTCTCATAATTACTTTCAGATCACTATTGAATTCTCCTCTACTATTGATAACACCACATGGTATCTTACAAATGTCTATGGCCCTAACTCTGCTGAAGGAAAACATGAGTTTATTGACTGGATGACAAATCTCAACACTCAACAAAATAAACTATGGATGATTTTGGGTTATTTCAATTTCATTAGAGGTCCTGAGAACAGGAATAAACCTGGTGGAGATCCCCAAAGTATTATGAATTTCAATAACATCATCATCAACCTTGATTTGGTTGAAATTCCCCTCAAAGGTAGGTCATTTACATGGAGCAATAAGCAAGATGAGCCACTACTTGAAAAGTTAGATTGGGTGTTTACTAGCTCTCATTGGACTTCCATCCATCCCTCAACTATGGCCATCCCACTGGCTAGGATTACCTCAGATCATGTCCCTATAAAGATACAGATTGATAGCAATATTCCTAAAAGCCAGATATTTAGATTTGAGGAATTTTGGACTGAGTTTAATGGTTTCATTGAAATAGTTGAGGATCACTGGAAAAACACAATCTACTTCTCAGATTCTGCTAAGAATATTTTTGCAAAATTCAAAGCACTTAGAAGAGGTCTGAAAAAATGGAGTAAACAGTTTTCCCAACTCAGTAAAATCATTGACAACTGTTGTTTATATGTGAAAATGCTTGATGGCATTGAAGACCAAAGAGCTCTCTCCATCATGGAGTATAATTTCAGGAAAATTCTGATAGCACATACCAACAAACTCCTTGAGGCAAAAAGAATTTATTGGAGGATTAGAGCCAATATTAGATGGGCTAATCTGGGGGATGAAAATACTAAAAAAATTCATGCCATTGCCACTCAGGTCTTTATACATAATTACATCACTTTTCTTAAAACCTCTGATAATTTCTATGTGTATGAACATGATCATAAACCTGCTATCTTATGGGCCTCATTTAAATAAAGAATTGGTACTTCTAGTGATACTTCTCTTAACTTTGATATATCCCATCTTGCAATAGAGAATGATCTACAGGACTTGGGTAAGCCTTTTTCTAAAGATGAGATTGATGATATTATCAAGAAAATGCCCAATGACAGATCACCGGGTCCTGATGGTTTTAATGGTTTGTTTATGAAGAAATGCTGGCATATAATCAAGGATAGCTTCTACAAATTCATTGATGATTTCTATAATGAGAAATCCAATCTGGAGCCAATAAATACTGCTTATATTACCCTCATCCCAAAGAATGATCAACCTAAATCTCCCAATGATTTCAGACCTATCTCTTTAGTAAGTATGACTATTAAGATACTAAACTTCTGGCTAACAGGGTCCAACCTATCATCATTCCAAGGGTCAGCAAGCACATATCCAGAAATATTCAGGACTGCCTTGCTTGGAGTTTTGAATACCTCCACATGTGTCACATATCCAAAAAAGAAATCATTATTTTCAAAATAGACTTTGTGAAAGATTTTGATAAGGTGGAGTATAATGATATCTTATACATGTTAAAGCACATGGGATTTAGTAGAAAATGGATCAGGTGGGTTAAAATGATTCTATCTTCAGCATCTGCATCAGTAGTGCTAAATGGAGTACCTGGTAAAACAATACATTGCAAATGTGGTGTCAGGCAGGGAGATCCTTTCTCTCCCCTCCTTTATGTCTTGGTTGGGGAACTGTTGCAAATATTGGTTAATGAGGCATGGAAGAATGATATCCTAAAACTTCCCATTGACAGTGCATTCACTAAAAGCTACCCAATTATACAATATACTGATGATACACTTGTCATTCTGCCTGACATTGAGGACCAGATTATTAGTTTCATGAATATTCTGGAGTCCTTCTCCAAATTTACTCGTTTAGTAGTAAACTTCAATAAATCTTCATTGGTTCCCATAAACATCTTGGATGACAGGGCACAACAACTGGCCAATATTTTGAACTGTAAGAAAGAGTCTATGCCTTGGGTTTGCCTATGGGCTCTACTAGGCCAAAAATAGATGATCTTATGCCCATGGTTTCTAGACTAGATTCTAGATTATCTGGTATTGCATCCATGATGACATACCCAGGTAGGCTCATCCATCTGAAGGCCATCATATCAGCTCTTCCAATCTTTTCCATGTGCAGTATCAGAGTGCCTTTTACCATCTTGGACCACTTTAAAAAATCTAGAGGGAACTTCTTATGGTATGTGAAAGGTATTAATAAGAGTGGGAAATGTCTTGTGAAATGGGAGAAGGTTTGTTTACCAAAAAAAGGCCGGCGGTTTAGGTGTCCTAGATCTCAGAGTTCAAAACAAAGCTCTGCTTACTAAATTCTTATACAAGTTTTTTAACAGAGTTGACACGCCTTGGGTTAAACTAATATGGAACTCATATTATGCTAATGGTGATCTTCCCAGTTTTTCAACTAAGGTTGGCTCATTCTGGTGGAGAGACTGCTGCTCCATCCTTGAAATTTTTAAACAAATGGCAGTATGTAAGGCTGGAAAGGGAGACACTATTACCTTGTGGTCTAACAAATGGGCTGATGATATCCTGGAGAACACTATGCTACACCTCCACTCTTATGCTAAGAACAAACATATTACTCTTGCTCAAGCAGCAAATATGGATGTGGATAGCTTCTATGATATGTTTTATCTTCCTATGTCTTCTATTGTTGTCCAGCTGACTAATATTGTCAGAGAGTTGATTAACAATAGATATGGAATTCAATCTGCTGACATATGGCAGTTCTATTGCGGTAGCGCAAAGTATTATAATAAAAATATTTATCTGGAATATATTGGTAATCCACCAGATTCTCCCAAGCCTTTTCAATGGACCTGGAAATCATGCTAACAATTTTTTTTCTTCTGGTTGCTCCTACAAGACAGACTCAACAACGGAGATCTCCTCGTGAGTAAGAGTTTCCATATTGAAAGCACCAGATGTGTCCTATGTGATGATGAGCCCAATGAGCAATTCATCCACTTATTCTTCAACTGTGATTTTAGCCACAATTTCTGGTTATCTACTGGATTTCAATGGAACACTGATCTAAACCTGATGGAGATGCGTGTGGAAGGGAAGAAGCATAACAACATTTGTTGCTTTAATGAATGCCTAATTGCAGGTTGCTGGAGCATTTGGAAACACAGGAATGGCATCATATTTGATCACCAGACTAGAAATACCAACCAATGTATTGCTAGCTTCAAGGAGCACTGTGACATGATTATCAAAAAAGCTAGGCCTAGTTTGAAAGAAGGAATGCAATCCTGGCTAGACTATTTGTGAACTAACCTTGTTTTGAACTCTTTGAAAATTCTTGTAACTGTCCATCATATTAATAGAAAATGAGTTACAGTGGGGGCCTACCCCACTATGTGTTGCTCAAAAAAAGTGTGAAGGAATTAACGAAGAATTTGATTCTTAGAGCCCTACGACAATTGTACGCGGCGTCTGAAATCATCATTCTTATACGGTGGGTCACGCCACCAACAAAAGTTGAAAAATCTTCAATTTGAGTATGTCGGTGTACAAAAGTAGGGCCTCTCCTTTTGCACCCCTTTACTTGTGCACGGGCAGTCAGGGCCGCGCCCATGGCCACACTAAGCAGGGCAGAGGAGGGAAGCTGGAGCACAAGATGACCAAAGCAATCCAAGACCAGAGGCACAAAGAGAGAAAGAGGGCGAGGTGGACTCCCCCGACAAGACCCTTGCCGGGTGGCTTCCGCAGCCTCGGCAAGATCCTTGCCGGCGCAACTTGCCTGACGCCAGCAGAGCGCGCCATCCTTGAGCCCAAGGGGTTCCAACACCATCAACCATATTGGAACCAAGGCTCGGGAGGCACCTCCGTGGTGGCATGCAGATCTTTGTAGAGATCATAGATACACAAGATCAGATGGAAACCAGAAGACGACAATCCTTGGCGAGATCCTTGCCAAGAAAATCCACGAGACCACTGACAAGATCCTTGCCGGGGACGACCACGGTGCCGCAGCGAGACCCTTGCCGGGCCCTCGGTAAGACCCTTGTCGAGGACGCCTGCGAGGCCACAGCCAGGCCCGCGTCTGCCAAGACTCCACCGCCGCTCCCATACAGCTGCCAGCTCGACCAGCTGGGCAGGCATCTGCGTGGCAGCGTGCGGCCTCTACACCAACTCAGCAAGCACCTACGTGGTGGCATGCAGATATTCATGAAGGCCACCACCGCGCCAGTCGAGTAGCCAGCCAACATGGCGCTACAACGCCTCGTCAGCTTGCATGCGCGTCAAAGCCAGGTGAGGCGACGGCAGCTAGGACGAGCTTCTTTGCCGTCCCCAATAAAGCAAGAGGGGCACGTCGGCAGCGCATTAAATGTGTTTGTCCGATGATGCTAGGGGATAGACTCAGCCCCTGTACACCTTTCCACCTCCTGTGTGCCACTGTGGCAACCCCTTTTTGTCTATAAAAGGAGGCCCGAGGCGTACTGGAGGGGGATTCAGATCTTTTGGACTAGAGAGCCACCGCAGCTAGTTCAAGAACACAAGAACACCCAAATATACATCAAAGCAGGACTAGGGTTTTATGCGTCTCCGCGGCCCGAACCTGGGTAAACGATTTGTGTGCTGACCGCCAGACCCGCTCTTTGCACAACCCCGCCCCCGCCAACCGTAGAAGGGATCCCAGTGACCCCATAGGTGTCGTTTCCCACCGACATCTCTGGCGCGCCAGGTAGGGGGTGCGTAGTTGTGAGAATCCGGTCTAGCAGTTACTTTAGCAGTTCTTCATCGCCATGGCTCCCAAGAAGAAGACGATCATAGTGATTGGTTCGTCGGGGGCCGAATGGCCCGTATTAGTACGGGCGAGTGGTGGGGCGGTCACGGACGAAAGCCGAGGCGCGGCTCGCGAACACCTGCATCGCTCCGGCAGCCAAAGCCTGGCGAGCGGCATCCTTCGTGCGCGAGATGACGGGCCACACACCACCAAATCCAAAGACGGAGCCAGGCCCTCCGCAGGCGGCGCGGGCCCCTCTAGGGGCGGCGTCGTGCCACCCACGGGTGGCGCGGCAACTTCTGAGGCGCCTGCGCCGGCGCCCCCGATGCGCTCTTCCCAGGTTGTGCGCGACGAGCAGTGTCACCATGCTGGTGACCCTGGGCACCGTCGTGGGAAGAGTCTGTGCATCATTCGCGGGACGTAGAAGGCCAGCAGGCGCGCCGAGGTGCTGTCGAAAATGGCATACAGCCGCCAGGCCATGATAGAGCTCCTTCTAACGTGGTTAGAAGTCGGAGCGCATCACAGTCCATGCAGCTTTCGCCACCACCCACGCCAGCAGAAGCCTTGGCACGCGCGCAGTTGCTCCTCGACTTTCCTCCTGCTGCGGAAAAACTCGAGAGTGGAGAGCCACCATCTGAAGCCTCGCCGGCGTTGCCAACAAAGATGAGCCACGACCGGCGAGGCCCTCTGGCCGGCGCTCCGTCGAGCCGCTGCATGCCAGTGGTGGAAGGATCGGGGGCGCTGCGGCCACGATGCACTGTCCTCCTCCACGCAAGCCACCGCGGTTGTCGATCTGTCGTGACGATGCTTGTGATAACATTTCCATAGCGTCGTCCGACCCACGGACCCACCGCGATCAGTGCCAAGTTCTTCGGGAGCGAGCCCGTGAAGACGCTCGAACCACCATCGAGCGCCGGCACAATGCACACCACCAGTCAGATAGGTGGGCGGGGCCCACTATGGACCACCCAGCACCGGGGGGCTCTGGCGGCCTACCGTACGAGGTGGGTTGACCGGCCTTTACCCGCAAGCTGCGGCAGTTCCAGTGGCCCTCCCACCGCACGTCAAGCCAGACGTTGGCGAGAAGTACAACGGCAAGACCCACCCGTTAGAGTTCCTCAACATCTACACCATCGCGATGCAAGCTGCTAGAGCCCACGACGACAAGGTGTTTGACAATTACTTCCCGCTGGCACTCAAACCCAATGTCATGTCATGGCTGATGCACTTGCCGCCGGATTCCATTTCTTCTTGGTCGGACTTGTGCCATGAGTTCATTGGCGCCTTTACCGGAGGCCACCAAGCTCATGGCCAGGCGAGCGATTTGCATATCATGCCCCAGAAGGAAGGTGAAACCATGCGCAAGTACATACAGAGGTTTAGCTGGGTGCAATACAACATCCCAGATGTTCATCCCACCGCCATGATCAGCGCATTCCATCAGAATGTGCGCAACCGCAAGATGCGTGAAGAGCTGGCGATAAACAAGGTCAAAGATGTGGCCAACCTTTATGTTCTGGCCGATAGGTGCGCTCGGGCTGAAGAGGGGAGGAAGTACCCCGGCGAGGACGCCGGCGCGGAAACCGACTCCATTGACGAAGACACAGCCACCCCGACGAAGAAGGGTCGGCGCCGCAACAGGAAGCGCAAGGGCAAGACTGTGCTTGCCGTTCAGGGATCCGAGGACATCGACACTGCCAAGAAGGCCAAGGCAGACGACCCCAGCAAAGAAATTGCCGGTTGCACCGCTTGCCAGGCCTTGGTGGCTGCCGACAAGCCAGGAGGCTTTGACAAGCAATATTGCAAGATCCACCGCACCAAGGGCCACGACCTCCAGAACTGCCGGCAAGTCGAGCTGCTTGGTGAGAAGCAAAAAGCTGAGTATGAGAGGCGGGACAAGGAGAAGGGCCAGGATGGTGCCTAGGGATCTGGCAAGAAGCGTGGAGGCCAAGGAGGCCGCCGCGGAAAGGGTAATAAGCAAGAGAGGCCCGTTCGGGGCCGCGACAAGAAGCAAGGAGATGATGACCATGATGAAGATGACGAGTCTTGTGAGCATGAGTTCTAGAAGGCTACGGAGGCCATGTGCGTCGATGGTGGTGCCTCGCTGCACACTTCTCACCGCTAGCTCAAGCAGTGGGCGCGTGAGATCACAGCAATGGAACCATCACTCGATGCTCAGAGGCCACTGAAATGGTCCAGCATGCCTATCATTTTCGACGCCGAGGACCACGCTGATTGCACAACTGTGGTCGGGTGTTTGCTGTTGTTGGTCTCCCCAACAATACGCAACCTCAAGGTGACGAAGATGCTAGTTGATGGCAGGGCCGGTCTGAACTTGATCTCGCCCGTCGTGATCAAAAGGCTGCAGATTCTTAATGTAGACCTCGAAGAGACGGGCACGTTTCAAGGGGTCAACTCGGGGAGGAGTCAGTCGAAGGGTAAGGTCATGCTGCCCATGATGTTTGGAGGCGAGTTAAACTATAGGACGGAGAGGATTGTTTTCGATGTAGCCAAGATCCCCTTGCCCTACAACGGGATTCTCAGCCGCCTGGCACAAGCCAAGTTCATGGCGGCGTCGCATTACGCCTACAACACACTGAAGATGCTAGGGCCGATGACCATCATCACCGTCCCCTCCAACAAGAAGGATGCACTGATCTGCGCTGACCAACTCTACCGGGAAGCAGTTGCAATGACTGCCGCTAAGGCACTCGCTCCTGTCGTTGGAGCCCCGGCAGGGAGGAAGACCGGCAAGACCTCTCGCACCCACTCCGGCAAGCGCACCTCTTAGCAGTGTAGTGCTCCCGTCGAGGACGTGCCAGAGAGCTCCACCGGCAAGAGCAAGAAATTCAGAGATGCGCCACCAGAGACCAAGAGGGTGTCCATCGAGGATGATGGCACGGGAGGGGATTTCACCATAAGCTCCACCCTAAACATCAAATAGGAAAGCGCGCTCGTCACCTTCCTCCGGGAGAATGTCGACGTGTTTGCATGGCAAGCATCCGACATCCCCGGCGTTCCCAGGGAGGTGATTGAGCACCACCTTGTTGGCTGTCCTCATGCGCGACCCATCAAGCAGAAGGTCAGGAAGCAAGCTTTGGAACGACAGGAGTTCATTACGGAGGAGATCGGGAAGTTGGAAGTAGTAGGCTTGGTGAGAGGAGTACTCCATCCGACGTGGTTGGACAATCCGGTGGTGGTGCGCAAGGCGAATGGGAAGTGGAGGTTGTGTATTGAATACACAGATATCAATAAGGCTTGTCCCAAGGACCCTTTCCCGTTGCCGCGCATTGACCAGATTGTTGACTCCATGGCCGGGTGTGATTTGTTATCATTCCTTGACGCCTACTCGGGGTACCACCGAATCTTCATGGAGAGAGAAGACGAAGAGAAGACAACGCTCATCACCCCATGTGGCACATATTGCTTTTTACGGATGCCTTTCGGGTTGAAGAGTGCTGGTTCGACGTTTGGAATGGCAGTCCAGATTTGTTTTGAGCCCCAGCTACATAGAAATATGGAAGCTTATATGGATGACATAGTGGTCAAAACCAAAGACAGGGCGACACTTGTACAAGATTTGGAAGAGACGTTTGCGAATTTGCGCAAGAACAACCTCAAGTTGAACCCTGAGAAGTGTGTCTTCGGTGTTCCGCCCGGCAAACTTCTTGGGTTCTTTGTGTCATAGCGTGGGATCTAGGTGAATCCAGAAAAGATCAAGGCTATTGAGCAGATTAGGGCACCCAAGCGGATCAAGGACGTGCGTCGGCTCACTGGTTGCGTTGCCGCCATGAGCAGATTCATCTCCAGGTCTGCTGAGCATGCCCTTCCCTTTTTCAAAATCTTGAAAAAGGCGGGCCCAATGGAACGGACCCTAGAGGCTAAAGCAGCGCTGCAGGATTTGAAGAAATACCTCTCCTCTACACCGATACTGGTTGCGCGCAAACCACAAGAACCATTGCTGCTATACCTGGCGGCAATGAACCAAGTGGTCAGTGCCGCACTAGTGGCGCAGAGGGAGGTCGACGAAGAGGCAAGGCCCCCAGCAGGGTCCGACGCTAGCGGGGCAGGGCCTGTGCAACCATACAAAGTGCTGCAGAAGAAGAAAATGATGCAGCACCCGGTTTACTTTGTCAGCTCCCTCTTGCAGGGAGCTACGTCAAGGTACTCCGGTGTGCAGAAATTTCTCTTCGGCCTCCTTATGGTCTAGAGGAAGCTGCGTCATTACTTCCAAGCACACGAGATCACCGTCGTCACCCGCCTCCCATTGCAACGGATATTGCATAACCCAGACACAACCGGGAGGATTGTGGAGTGGGTCGTGGAGCTGTCGAGCTTTGGTTTGAAGTTTGAAAGTACTTCGACAATCCAGAGCAGAGTCTTGGCAGAGTTCATTACCGAGTGGACCTCAACGCCAGACGAAGAGATCCAGGGGACCACCCTCCCTAACAAGGAGGCAAGTCACAACTGGATTATGTACTTTGATGGGGCTTTCTTGCTCCAAGGCGCCGGTGCTGGTGTGCTGCTCGTCGCACCCACCGGAGAGTACCTCAAGTATGTAATCCAGATGCACTTTCCCAGGGAGATGTCCACAAACAACATTGCTGAATACGAGGGGTTGATTGCCGGTCTCAGGATCGCGGCAGACCTTGGGATCAAGAAGCTCATCGTCAGGGGTGATTCGCAGCTTGTTGTCAGGCAAGTCACCAAAGATTATCAAAGCCCGTTGATGGAGGCCTACGTGGATGAGGTGAGGAAGCTGGAGGAGCGCTTTGACGGTATACAGGCGGAGCATGTTCCCCGAGTGGAGAACGACATCGCCGACTACCTATCGAAGCGCACCGCCTTCAAACTACCTGTGGAACCAGGTACTTTTGTGCTTCGGCTGACTCAACCATCCGTTGAACCATCAACAGAGCAGAACAAGTGAAGGAAATCAGGCCCCGGCAAGTACTTTCCCGCCGAGCTCCGAGGAGCCACCGGCAAGGATGTTGCCATGGACACTGAGCCAGCCATGGGGCAACCGACTGCAGCGGTGCGTCAAGTCCTACCTGTAGAGACGGATGCTCCCATGGCAGAGGAAGTGCCTTTAGTCCTTGTCGTCGAGCCTCAGGCTCCGGCATGGGCAGAGCATATTGTCGGGTTCCTCCAAACAGGGGAACTCCCTGAGGAGCAGGAAGAAGCGGAGAAAGTAGCCCGTCGGTCTGCCATGTATCGGTTCGTCGACGATGTCCTGTACAGAAAAAGACCAAATGGTGTGAAATTGAAGTGCATTCCCCAGGAGGAAGGACTGGAGTTGTTGACAGAGATACACAGAGGCATATGTGGCTCCCACATAGGGTCAAGGGCCCTTGCCGGCAAGGCATTCCAGCAAGGTTTCTTCTGGCCCACTACCCTCCAGGATGCAACGGCACTAGTAACCAAGTGTGAAGTGTGTCAGTTCCATTCGAAGAAGGTTCATCAACCAGCTCAAGCGCTCCAAACAATCCCTCTCTCCTGGCCATTCTCGGTCTGGAGGCTCGACATACTGGGCCCCTTTCCCCGTGCTGTCGGGGCTTTGAGTACTTGTACGTCTCAATCGACAAGTTCACGAAGTGGCTGTAGGTGGAGATAGTGAGAAAGGTGACAGCACAATCAGCCGTCAAATTCTTCAAGGGGCTAGTCTGCCGTTTCGGTGTGCCAAACAGAATCATCACCGACAACGGCACACATTCACGAGCCACGCCTTCATGCAGTACATCCAGGACCTCGGCAGCAAGGTCTGTTTTGCTTCTGTTGCACATCCACGGAGCAACGGCCAGGCTGAGAGGGCAAATGCTGAAGTATTGCGAGGCCTCCGGACAAGGACTTTTGACAGGCGGTGTATTGATGAATTGCCGGCGGTTCTTTGGGCAATTAGCATGACGCCAAATCGAGCCACCGGTCAGACACCCTTCTCCCTCATTTATGGGGTAGAAGGAGTTCTCCCCACGGAACTCACATACGGGTCACCTCGAGTGCTCGCTTATGATGAGCTTGAGCAAGAGCAGTTGTGGCAAGATGACGCAATGCTCCTTGAGGAAGATCGTCTTCAGGCGACTGTACAAGCAGCGCGCTACCAGCAAGCCTTGCACCGCTACCATAGCCGCAAGGTTCATGCCCGAAGCTTTGAGGAAGGCGACCTTATTCTTTGGCACGTTCAGTCGGCCAAGAATTCCAACAAGTTGACGTCAAAGTGGGAAGGCCCTTATCGGGTAATACGAGTCACCAGGCCTGGCGCAGTCCGCCTAGAGATCGAAGATGGCGTTTCAGTGAGAAACTCTTGGAACACCGAACATCTTCACAAGTTTTACCCATAAGGCACGGTTGCTGGGCCCCCCGGCAAACCACCTTTTGTACAAGCCTTGCCGGCAAGGCAGGTAACCCTTTGTACAAAGCCAGGCGCAGACCCTGAGCATAAATAAATGAAGCACTGGCGCCCTAAGTTTTAGCATGCATGCTAGGTTAAGTCTCTCCCTTGGTTAGGGTTGATAGTGCTTAGCGGCGGCTAACCCCTAGCATAGAGGTCAAGTGTGCATCACTCTGTTCCTTTCCATCTTGTTTGGTTCGCAGGGTACATGGACATTTCTGCTGAGCTATTGGGAGGAAAAAGAACGGGCCGGTGCTCCGGCCCCGACAAACCAAGGTTGCCGGGGGCTGCAGACACAAGGATCTAACCGCGGCAGGCCAAGGTTGCCAGGGGCTGCGATGTCAGATAAGTTTTTCTCCCCCCACTCCATTCGCCCGTATGAACCTTGAACGTATAAGTCTTCGCTCGCTCTCGTACCATCTTGCCCCCTCTGTCCCGTGTCTGAAAACTCTACTTTGGACCAGAACTTGGTTGTAGTGCGATGGGAAGAGGGTGAGAGAAAGGCCTAATCATACTCGGCCCCTACCTCCGCCAAGAGCGTGAGCGTAGTCGGGCCATAGAGTAGCAGGACGGCAAGGCCTGTTGCCGGGATACCATGTTTATCTTAAGATAACGAGGACGCGTTCCTCGGTGTGGCCCTCGCCCATGCACAAACACAACCCAGCAAACACCCTTCCTTTCATTCATATGTTGCAAACAAGTACAGTTCATACGGAATGGGCACACGAGCAAGGGGATTATAAATTTTGAAATCTAACGAATGCCCATAGGCTTAAAAACTAGAAAAGATAAGCGCCCCATGATCCCTGTTCTTGCCCTTTTCCTCCCAAGTGCGGCAGGCGAAGGCAAAAAGTAGGAGACGGGGAACACGCCGATGGAGAGCTTGACGAGGAAGGCCCTCGGCAGAGCGCACGGCGGAGGGAGGGCGACACGATCAGTCGGAGACGAGGTCGACGTGCCCTCGCTCGACGCTCTCGTCGTCGCTGTTGCAGTCCTCCTCATCACTCCCGCTTGAGGAGGAGTCTTCATCGTCGGAGGAGCTCTCCATGCAGAACTTCAGGCGAGTTCCAGAGTCTCCAAAGACCTTGAAGGAGAGAAGGCTGTTCTCCATTAATTTGAAATAGAGAACGAGCCCCGCCATCAGACTATGGATACGAGCAAAGGTCTTCCACCCGCGGCGAAGATACATGACCTGAGGGGCGGGAAAGTCAACATCGACCCGCGTGCCGCCGTCCCGACAGCCCCGCATATGCAACCTCAGGGTTTGGGGCGGATCGAGCTCCATCTCCCGAGAGAATGGCGCAGGGAGACGAAGGCAACGGTGCGATGGCCGTCACAGCCTAATGAAGAACTCACGAGGCTGGTCCCCGACGTGGCCCTCCATTGGAGGAGGCATAACTGGCGGAGCCAAGGCCAGTGCACCGCCCATCCCCCTCTTCCCCGAGCTCCACGCAGGCCTCGGCCTCGCCACCTCCCCCTTCCTCTCGCGGCCAGCTCCGCTGCCGCGGGCTCTTGGGAAGGAGGGACGCGCTGTCGAGCAGAGACCCTCGCCGCCACTGTCGAAGGACCGGTGCCCCCTCTCACCATGGCAGATGAAAGAGCGGGGCCGAGGTGGAAGGAGAGGGATGATGAAATATTGTGGGGTGCCATCCCCTCCCCCTTCTTATAAAGGGACGGGGTCGGGACTCGGCCGCCCCACTCAGCCAATCCGACCATTGGGGGCACAGAGAATCGACGCCGACCTGCTGCCCCAATCAGCAGCGGCCCATTTCCAAGCCTCATCATTCAAGGCCCGCACCCACCACCTACCATCTTCGGAGCACGGGGGACACGTGGCGGTCGAGCAGAAATTGAGGGGACGGACGAGACGGTCGTTCTCCGCCCCGCGGTGGTGGGGCGCGGGCGCCTTGAAGACCACGACCCGAGCCCACTCAGTAAATGAGTCACGCATCTGCGTTTTCCTCTTTTTATGGGGAAGGTGTGAGCCGCCTCTTTACCACGACGTGATGCATGCATGCGGAAACCGTCCCACGCATGACCCCCCATGTCGCGCGTTCAATGCGGGTCGTATGGAAGCGCAGCGGACAGAGAAGTTACTGCGGTAAAAATCCGCCCACCTGCCCACGCACCGTTCTGGGCCTACCCGAACAACAAGTCACGCCTATGTGTAGCCCAGGCCCGGGGGCTCCTGTCGGTGTACAAAAGTAGGGGCTCTCCTTTTGCACCCCTTTACTTGTGCACGGGCAGTCAGGGCCGCGCCCACGACCACACTAAGCAGGGCAGAGGAGGGAAGCCGGAGCACAAGATGACCAAAGCAACGCCAAGACCAGAGACGCAAAGACAGCAAGAGGGCGAGGTGGACTCCCCTGGCAAGACCCTTGCCGGGGTGGCTTCCACAGCCTCGGCAAGATCCTTGCCGGGGCAACTTGCGTGACGCCAGTAGAGCACGCCACCCGTGAGCCCAAGGGGTTCCAACACCATCAACCATATTGGAACCAAGGCTCGGGAGGCACCTCTGTGGTGGCATGTAGATCTTTGTAGAGATCATAGATACACAAGATCATATGGGAACCAGAAGACGACTATCCTTGGCGAGATCCTTGCCAAGGAAATCCACGAGACCCCCGGCAAGATCCTTGCCGGGGACGACCGTGGTGCCGCAGCGAGACCCTTGTCGGGCCCTCGGCAAGACCCTTGCTGAGGAAGCCTGTGAGGCCGCAGCCAGGCCTGCGTCTGCCAAGACTCCACCACCGCTCCCATACAACTGCCAGCTCGACCAGCTGGACAGGCATCTGCGTGGCAGCGTGCGGTCCCTACACCAACTCAGCAAGCACCTATGTGGTGGCATGCAGATATTCGTGAAGGCCACCACCGCGCCAGCCGAGTAGCCAGCCAACGTGGCGCTACAACGCCTTGTCAGCTTGGACGTGCATCGGAGCCACGTGAGGCGACGGCAGCTAGGACGATCTTCTTTGTCGTCCCCAATAAAGCAAGAGGGGCACGTCGGCAGCGCATTAAATGTGTTTGTCCGACGATGCTAGGGGATAGACTCAGCCCCTGTACACCTTTCCACCTCCTGTGTGCCACTGTGGCGACCCCTTTTTGTCTATAAAAGGAGGCCCGAGGCGTACTGGAGGGGGATTCAGATCTTTTGGACTAGAGAGCCACCGCAGCTAGTTCAAGAACACAAGAACACCCAAATATACATCAAAACAGGACTAGGGTTTTATGCGTCTCCGTGGCCCGAACCTGGGTAAACGATTTGTGTGTTCACCGCCAGACCCGCTCTTTACACAACCCCACACCCGCCAACCATAGAAGGGATCCCAGTGACCCCATAGGTGTCGTTTCCCACCGACCGAGTATTTCTTCAGTTTTGAAATTCCTCGGTTGTTCAAATTCTTCAACTTTGCATAGTGTTCACTCTTTCCGTCTGTGTTCTTCATTGGCTATATATTTATATTGAGTTTTCAGTCCTCTACAACATTCACTTATTGCTAATTCTTCATGTTGATTTTTCTGCTAAGTGAATGTGATCGGACCCTTCCCCTCTATGATATACTCAACCCAGTCTGTTCACAAATTATTCATATCCGTTCTATTTGAAACCCGTTCAAAATCTTCACTGTGTCCTTGTCAGCTAAAGAATTTGCGAATGAAACATTAAAATTTTCATATCTCAATTTTCAGCTTTTGCCGCTCAAATCGTTCTACATCCCACGATAAGACTTATCTATTCACCCATGATCTCACACGATCTCCACCTCATTGTACGTGGGTGACACATGTCGCTAGGATGAGAAGGGTCAGGGGCACGTTCGTCCAATTTCTTTGGGCGAGCGGTTTTTCACCTTCGCTATAAATACCCCTCTCCCTCCTCAAACTTCCTTTACCCTGATCGACCTCACTCCCCTTGCTCGAGCTTCCAGACCTAGCGCTGCCGCTACTTCCATCGTCGCCGGTGAGGAAGAGCTTCACTGCCTCGACCTCGTCACCGTCGTACTTGTGCCGGCCGCGGGAATCTTCACTCCGCCACCGCCGTAGCTGTATTCCGCCACCAAGTTAGGGCGTGGAAGATCTGAACGGATGAACTTCCCCTCTACAAATCTCAGTTCATCGTGTTCTTCGACAAGGGTAAATAAAATTTATTTTTACTGCCCTTGTTGATTCTTTTGTTTTCCTCAAAATCTTCAAAAGGTGTTTATTCTTTAACTTCCTCTCATGTAAACACCTCACATACATCTGTTCTTGATCTGTTTCTCTAAGAAACTTTTTTCTTCAAGATTCCTCAGTTGTGTGGATTTTCCAATCTATACAACTCTGGAACCTAAGTCAAAGAACGCTTAGTGAAATTCCTCAAGACACCTATGGTCAAATTCCTCAAACTTTTTCTTTTTGCAAAACTTCTGAGAACGCATGTGACCTCTCCAAATTCTTCGCACCTATACTCTGTTCACGGGTACTCATGTCTGCTGCTGAATCACTAGGTTCTCATCAACTTAACTCATTTGTAGCGTTCCTCGAAGACAGATTGCAAACCTCTTTAGAGAACCTCTGTTGTTCAATTTCCTCGGCTGAAGAAAATGGTTGATGGAAAGAAACCTCAGAAAGGAGGAAAGAGATTGGAAGTCAACACTGTGTTTGTGATCCCTGATGGCATCTATGCAGGGTGATAACCCACAAGTATAGGGGATCACAACAGTTTTCGAGGGTAGAGTATTCAACCCAAATTTATTGATTCGACACAAGGGGAGCCAAAGAATACTCTCGAGTATTAGCAGCTGAGTTGTCAATTCAACCACACCTAGAAACTTAATATCTGCAGCAAAGTGTTTAGTAGCAAAGTAATATGATAGTAGTGGTAACGGTAGCAAAACTAATGTTTTTGGTTTTATAGTGATTGTAACAGTAGCAACGGAAAAGTAAATAAGCGAAGAACAATATATGAAAAGCTCGTAGGCATTGGATCAGTAATGGATAATTATGTCCGATGCAATCAATCATGCAACAGTTAAAACATAGGGTGACACAGAACTAGCTCCAGTTCATCAATGTAATGTAGGCATGTATTCCGAATATAGTCATACGTGCTTATGGAAAAGAACTTGCATGACATCTTTTGTCCTACCCTCCCGTGGCAGCTGGGTCCTATTGGAAACTAAGGGATATTAAGGCCTCCTTTTAATAGAGTACCGGACCAAAGCATTAACACATAGTGAATACATGAACTCCTCAAACTAGTCATCACCGGTAAGTATCCCGATTATTGTCACTTCGGGGTTAACGGATCATAACACATAATAGGTGACTACAGACTTGCAAGATAGGATCATGAACTCACATATATTCATAAAAACATAATAGGTTCGGATCTGAAATCATGGCACTCGGGCCCTAGTGACAAGCATTAAGCATAACAATGTCATAGAAACATCAATCTCAGAACATAGTGGATACTAGGGATCAAACCCTAACAAAACTAACTCGATTACATGATAAATCTCATCCAACCCATCACCGTCGAGCAAGCCTACGATGGAATTACTCACGCACGGCGGTGAGCATCATGAAATTGGTGATGGAGGAAGGTTGATGATGATGATGGCGACGGATTCCCCTCTCCGGAGCCCCGAACGGACTCCACATCAGCCCTCCCGAGAGAGTTTAGGGCTTGGCGGTGGCTCCGTATCGTAAAACGCGATGAGTCATTCTCTCTGTTTTTTCTCCCCGAAAGTGAATATATGGAGTCAAGGTGGACGTCGGTGGAGCATCGGGGGGCCCACGAGGCAGGGGGTAGGCGCGCCCCCCACCCTCGTGGACAGGGTGTGGGCCCGCTGACGTGGATTCTTCTTCCAGTATTTTTTATATATTCCAAAAATAATCCCCGTTGATTTTTAGGTCATTCCGAGAACTTCTATTTCTGCACAAAAATAACACCATGGCAATTCTCCTAAAAACAGCATCAGTCCGGGTTAGTTCCATTCAAATCATGCAAGTTACAGTCCAAAACAAGGGCAAAAGTGTTTGGAAAAGTAGATACGACGGAGACGTATCAACTCCCCCAAGCTTAAACCTTTGCTTGTCCTCAAGCAATTCAGTTTATAAACTGAAAGTGATAAAGAAAAACTTTTACAAACTCTGTTTGCTCTTGTTGTTGCAAATATGTAAAGCCAGCATTCAAGTTTTCAACAAAGATTATGAACTAACCATATTCACAATAACATTTAGGTCTCATGTTTACTCATATGAATGGCATAACCAACTAGCGAGCAATAATAATAAATCTCGGATGACAACACTTTCTCAAAACAATCATAATATGATAGAACAAGATGGTATCTCGCTAGCCCTTTCTAAGACCGCAAAACATAAATGCAGAGCACCTTTAAAGATCAAGGACTGACTAGACATTGTAATTCATGGTAAAAGAGATCCAGTCAAGTCATACTCAATGTAAACTAACAGTAGTACATGCAAATGATAGCGGTGCTCTCCAACTGGTGCTTTTTAATAAGAGGATGATGACTCGACATGAAAGTAAATAGATAGGCCCTTTGCAGAGGGAAGCAGGGATTTGTAGAGGTGCCAGAGCTCGATTTTGAAATAGAGATGAATAATATTTTGAGCGATATACTTTCATTGTCAACATAACAACTGGGAGATCTCGATATCTGCCATGCTACAGACATTATAGGTGGTTCCCAAGAAGAATGGTAAGGTTTATACTCCCCCACCACCAATAAGCATCAATCCATGGCTTACCCGAAACAACGGGTGCCTCCAACTAACAACAGTCATGGGTGAGTTTTGTTTGCAATTGTTTTGATTTGATTTGAGCATGGGACTGGGCATCCCGGTGACCAGCCATTTTCTCATGAATGAGGAGCGGAGTACACTCATCTTGAGAATAACCCGCCTAGCATGGAATATATAGACAGCCCTAGTTGATACATGAGCTATTCGAGCATACAAAACATAATGCTTATTTGAAGTTTTAGAGTTTGGCACATACAAATTTACTTGGAACGGCAGGTAGATACCGTATATAGGTAGGTATGGTGGACTCATATGGAATAAGTTTGGGGTTTATGGAGTTGGATGCACAAGTAGTATTCCCGCTTAGTACAAGTGAAGGCTAGAAAGAGACTGGGAAGCAACCAGCTAGAGAGCGACAACAATCATGAACATGCATTAAAATTAATCAACACCGAATGCAAGCATGAGTAGGATATAATTCACCATGAACATAAATATCATAGACGCTATGTTGATTTTGTTTCAACTACATGCGTGAACATGTGCCAAGTCAAGCCACTCGAATCATTCAAAGGAGAATACCACCCCATCATACCACATCACAACCATTTTAATAGCATGTTGGCACGCAAAGTAAACCATTATAAACTCCTAGCTAATTAAGCATGGCATAAGCAACTATAATCTCTAATTGTCATTGCAAACATGTCTCATTCATAATAGGTTGAATCAGGAACGATGGACTAATCATATTTACAAAAATAAGAGAGGTCGAGTTCATACCAGATTTTCTCATCTCAATCAGTTCATCATATATCGTCATTATTGCCTTTCACTTGCACGACCGAATAGTGTGGATAATAATAATAGTGCACGTGCATTGGACTAAGCTGTAATCTGCAAGCGTTCAATTCATGGGAGAAGACAGGGTAATATGGGCTCTTTGTTAGATCAAGAATAATACATATAAGAGCCACTCAACATTTTCATTATGGTCTTCTCCTCTCGACCCCCAAAGGAACAAAATAAAACAAACTATTTACACGGGAAAGCTCCCAACAAGCAAAAGAAGAACGAGAAATCTTTTTGGGTTTTATTTTTAATTACTACTACTACAGGCATGGAAAGTAAACTAACTAAAAGCTACATCTAATTTTTTTGGTTTTTCTTAAGGTTTTTCAAACACACGAGAAGAAAGTGAGAAAATGAAAATAAACTAGCATGGATGATATAATGAAAAAGTATGAGCACCGACAACTGGCATGAGTGTGTGAACATAAATGTAATGTCGGTGAGAAATACGTACTCCCCCAACATTGGGCTTTTGGCCTAAGTTGGTCTATGCCCATGGATGGCCTGGTGGGTATCCAAAGTTGAAGGTGGGGTCATACTGAGATGCATCAGCTACTTCCTGAAGAGCTACAGCTTGGAGCCGGGCTGCCTCCGTCCTCCTCTCGTACTCGTCCGCCTCCTCCCTGGTTATAACATATTTCCTTTTTGCCTGGAATCCAAAGAAAGCAGGAGCAAGGAGATTAACGTGATAGGTGCGTCATCTGTCAAAGATTAGTCGGTACTGGAGGGACTAATTGTTCCTGTCAACGAACTAATGACGAACCATAGCATCATAATCTAAATAAGCAGGAGGCAACTCAATATCATATCCACGTATGGGTACCTCAAGAAAATCAGCTAAACGGGTTGCATAAATTCCACCAAAGAAATCTCCATTAATTTTGTTATTATGCAACCTACATGCAACAATGGCCCCCAAGTTATATTGTCTATCTCCTAATACAGCACTCTTGAGAACACTAAGATCTGGAACACACATGTGACATGCCTCATCCTTACCATTTATGCATCTACCTATAAAGAGAGCAAAATAATGTATAGCAGGAAAATGAATGCTCCCTATGGTAGCTTGCGTGATTTCCCTAGATTCCCCCACAGTGATACTAGCAAGAAAATCTTTATATTCGGATTTACGAGGTTCACTAACATTACCCCACTATGGGAGTTGGCAAGCAGTATTAAAATCTTCTAACTCCATTGTATAAGATTTATCATAAAGATCAAACAGGATAGTTTGAGAATTGCGTGATGATGTAAATTCAAACCTTCTCATAAAGGAATCAGTGAGGTAGTAGTACTGACGGCACTTATCTGCCTCGAAGCTCTCAAGATCAGCGTTACACACATATGCATCAAATTCCTCCTTGATTCCTGCTCGAACCATGAAGTCCTCTGACGGCCATTCACAAGGCCACAGTTGAGCCTCCCTTGGTAGTTCATTGTCCGGCTCGCGTATTGCGGGCCTGGGTCCTTGCTTCCTTGAGGAACCACCTTGGTACATTTTCCTAAACATATTTCTTCCTCTGAAAAATTTCTGAAATTTTTAGTGACTCAAAATAAAAATGAACCAAACTCAACAAAATTGATAGCAACTACTCCTACAAGTGCCTAGAGGCTATATCATGCATTAAAACTACTTTTGACCACATAAATTTGACATGCAAGCTCAAGAACAGGGTCACCTAAGTAGCCAAAATTTGCAATAAATAAAGCACTAGAACAAAAACTAATTGGACCATTAGAGGAGTTACATAATGAAGAACAATCCCCCAAAGCAGTTTTGTGAGAGGAGCTTTGAGCAAGGAGATCGAAAATGGCAGCAAGAACTCGGGTTTGAGCTGGCTAGTGATTTTTTCTGGAGCAAGACGAAGTGTGTGAGTGCAAGGATAAGTGGAGGGGACCCACATGGGGTCCACAAGGAAGGGGGGCGCACCCTCCACCCTCGTGGGCACGTGGCTGCTCCCCCTGTTGTGTTCTCAGTGCCAGATATTCTCAAATATTCTAGAAAAAAATCATATTTAATTTTCAGGGCATTTTCAGAACTTTTATTTTCGGGGTATTTTTTATTGCATGGATAATTCAGAAAATAGGCAAAAATACTATTTTTACTTTATTTAATATAAATAACAGAAAGTAAAAATAGGGTACAGAGAGTTGTGTTTTCTAAATCCATCCATCTCATGCTCATCAAAAGGAATCCACTAACAAGGTTGATCAGGTCTTGTTAACAAACTCATTTCGAATAACATGAGACCAGAGAATTTTCAAATAACACTAGGTTACCTCAATGGGGATATGCACATCCCCAACAATAAGAATATCATATTTCTTCTTGACAGTAGGAAGAGGAAATTCAAAACCTCCAATAGTAATTGTTGAAATTTTTCCAATAGAATTGACACTATGGACTTGAGGTTGTTTCCTCGGAAAGTGTACCGTATGCTCATTACCATTAACATGAAAAGTGACATTGCCTTTGTTGCAATCAATAACAGCCCCTGCAGTATTCAAAAAGGGTCTACCAAGGATAATCGACATACTATCATCCTCATGAATATCAAGAATAACAAAGTCCGTTAAAATTGTAACGTTTGCAACCACAATAGGCACATCCTCACAAATACCGACAGGTATAGCAGTTGATTTATCAGCAATTTGCAAAGATATTTCAGTAGGTGTCAACTTATTCAAATCAAGTCTACGATATAAAGAGAGAGAGGCATAACACTAACACCGGCTCCAAGATCACATAAAGCAGTCTTAAAATAGTTTCTTTTAATGGAGCATGGTATAGTTGGTACTCCTGGATCTCCAAGTTTCTTTGGTATTCCACCCTTAAAAGTATAATTAGCAAGCATGGTGGAAATTTCTGCTTCCGGTATCTTTCTCTTATTAGTAACAATTTCCTTCATATACTTAGCATAAGGATTCATTTTAAGCATATCAGTCAAACGCATACACAAAAAGATAGGTATAATCATTTCAGAAAAGCGCTCAAAATCCTCATCATCTTTTTTCTTGGATGGTTTAGGAGTAAAAGGCATGGGTTTATGAACCCATGGTTCTCTTTCTTTACTATGGTTCCTAGCAACAAAGTCTCTCTTATCATAACATTGATTCTTTGATTGTGGGGTATCAAGATCAACAGCATGTTCAATCTCTACATCATTATCATTGCTTGGTTGAGAATCAACATGAACATCATCATTAACATTATCACTAGGTTCATGTTCATTACCAGATTGTGTTTCAGCATCAGAAATAGAAATATCATTGGGATTCTCAGGTATGTCAACAACAGGTTCACTAGAAGCATGCAAAGTCCTATCATTTTTCTTTTTCTTCCTCTTAGAAGGACTAGGTGCATCAACATTAGTTCTCTGAGAATCTTGCTCAATTCTCTTAGGGTGGCCCTCAGGATACAAAGGTTCCTGAGTCATTTTACCCCCTCTAGTCATAACTCTAACAGCATTATCATTTTTTTTATTATCTAATTCATTGAGCAAATCATTCTGAGCTTTAAGCACTTGTTCTACTTGAGTGGTAACCATAGAAGCATGTTTACTAATAAGTTTAAGTTCACCTTTAAATCTAGACATATAATCACTCAAGTGTTCAAGCATATCAGCATTGTGTTTCAAATGTCTGCCAACATAAGCATTGAAATTTTCTTGTTTAACCATAAAGTCATCAAACTCAGCCAAGCATTGGCTAGCAAACTTAGTAAATGGAATTTCACATTTATCAAATGTATAGTGAGAATTTACCTTTACTACCTGTGTCGGGTTATCAAGACCATGTATTTCTTCAATAGGTGGTAAATTCTTAACAACTTCAGCGTTAATACCTTTTTCTTTCATAGATTTCTTTGCCTCTTGCATATCTTCAGGACTGAGAAATAGAATTCCCCTTTTCTTCAGAGTTGGCTTAGGAGTTGGTTCAGGAAGTGTCCAATTATTTTCATTAGTCATCATATTATTCAATAGCAATTCAGCTTGATCAATAGTTCTTTCCCTGAAAACACAACCAGCACAACTATCTAGGTAATCTCTGGAAGCATCGGTTAGTCCATTATAAAAGCTATCAGGAATTTAATTTTTCTTGAGAGGATGATCAGGCAAAGCATTAAGTAATTGGAGAAGCCTCCCCCAAGCTTGTGGGAGACTCTCTTCTTCAATTTGCACAAAATTATATATTTCCCTTAAAGCAGCTTGTTCTTATGAGCGGGGAAATATTTAGCAGAGAAGTAATAAATCATATCCTGGGGACTACGCACACAACCAGGATCAAGAGAATTGAACCATGTCTTAGCATCACCCTTTAATGAGAACGGAAATAACTTAAGGATAAATTAATAGCGAGTTTTCTCATCATTAGTGAACAGGGTGGCTATATCATTTAATGTAGTAAGATGTGCCACAACAGTTTCAGATTCATAGCCATAAAAAGGATCACATTCAACCAAAGTAATTAACTCAGGATCGACAGAGAAATATAATCCTTATCAGTGATAAAGATAGGTGAAGTAGAAAAAGCAGGGTCATATTTCAATCTAGCATTCAAAGACTTTTCTTTAAGCTTAGCTAATAATTTCTTAAGATTAGATCTATCATTGCAAGCTAAGAAGTCTCTAGCACGTTCTTCATCCATAACATAACCCTCAGGCACAACAGGCAATTCATATCTAGGGGGAGAATCTTCATCATCACTTTCATCAATATTATCAGTTTCAATAATTTCATTCTCTCTAACCCTAGCCAGTTGTTCATCAAGAAATTCACCTAGGGGGTAGGCGCGCCCCCACCATCGTGGGCAGGGTGTGGGCCCCTGACGTGGATTCTTCTTCCAGTATTTTTTATATATTCCAAAAATAATCTCCGTTGATTTTTAGGTCATTCCAAGAACTTTTATTTCTGCACAAAAATAACACCATTGCAATTCTGCTGAAAACAGCATCAGTTCGGGTTAGTTCCATTCAAATCATGCAAGTTAGAGTCCAAAACAAGGCCAAAAGTGTTTGGAAAAGTAGATACGACGGAGATGTATCACAGGGTACTGCACACCAGCTGAAGAAACCAAGAATGAGCGCAAGGTGCGCATACAGAAGATTGAGAGGAGATGGGCATGGGAATGGAGGGAATACAGATATGTAACTCCCAAATACATGAAGAAATTTGCATTACATCCTCTTTTCCCAAGACCTCCACTAGCACCAGGCCAAGAAGCTGATCCCACTAGCCTCAAGTGCAGTGAGGACTATCCTGATGAATGGGCTAAGAGGCAAGCCAAGTTGGCCAAGGTGGCCAAGGAAGCAGTGAGGAAATTCAACGAAGACTCTGTTGCTGCTACTGCTGCTGAGGCCTCTGCTAGCAAGCCTAAGAAGGCTATGCCCAAGATGCTTGCACACAAGCCCAGTGCCTCTGCTTCAATGCCCTCACGGCCAAGCTCCTCAGCAATGCCCTCGCGGGCCAACTCTTCAAAGCCCTCATGGCAAATTCCTTAAGCAGCTCCAGTCCCCTCTGCTGCAAAATCGTTAGCTGCTCCTGCAAAGTCCTCAGCACCTGTGCACCTCGCCTCGTGCCAAAGGACCACTGGCATCTCAATTGCTTCAAGAGCCTATGCAAGTTCCTCAGCTCCTCTTCAGTCCTCAACTGTCCCAACCTTGCTGAAGACTAAGGCCACTGCTAGACAAGGCACACGGCCAAGTCCTCACAAGAAGTAGGTCGCCTTCCATGTACCATGTAGTGAAGACGAGGCTGATGATGAAGAATTGGAAGAAATCATCAGAGACAGACAACATCGGGCTGCTAGAGCCAAAGGCACAGATGTACCTCTTATGTTGGATCCCAAGCCGATCCTCGATTTCATTGATCTCTGGCACAAGGAACACAACACTCCCATGCCTGACTTCAAGCTCACACCTGGCCAAAGTCACATGTTGACAGCCTTCATAGGCGAAGAAAAATGGAAATTTGAAAAGGCCAGGCAGCTGAAGAAAGCTCAGTACAAGAAGGAGCGTTTTCTGAAGAAGCATGTTGTCAAAATGACAACTGATGAACTTGTGGCCATGCAAGCTGAGATCAAAGGACTCAGTGATGAATTTGATGCTTATCGTGCAGATTGGCTAGGAGCCAAAGTCAGATTCGTCAAGATGGCGAAGGGATTCACCTCCAATGTTACAGCCCCAGCGCAACAAGAAATTCCTTAGGCTGAAGCATCTGCTTAGTCTACTTAAGAGCATGCCAGCACCGCTGATGAAAATCAGGCTGCTGAAGAAACTGAAAGCACCAGGGATGATGAAGACATTCCAATCGTTGAAGAAATTGCCAGGGCAACCTCTAGTGTTGCGCTTGAAGAATAATCCAGGCATGTTGAAGCATCAGCTACAGCACCTGAAGAAATTGACCAGGCCAGGACAACTGCATCAGTTGTGCCTGAAGAAACTGAACCATTTTCCTCTGCTCCTCCTGCACCAACTACAAGCATCAACCTTCCTTCTGCATCAGAAGTGTAGAAAACCAAGGTTGCAGAACGAGCAACTATGAAGAAAAGGAAAGCATCTGCTTCCTCAGAGTCTTCCGCATCAAAGAAGGTGAAAACTTGACAAGCTCCTATGAAAATCCTATACATGTTGTTCCTCTATCAAGCATGCCATCAAAGGAGATTGTTCCCTTTGGTGAAGAATATGTGATTCCCAATGAATCAGATGAAGAAGATCCTTCTGCTGCTTCATCAGAGCAGTTGGATGATGAAATTGAAGTGGATAGCATCCCTTCAACCCCATTGGTATCCTCGCCCATGCCTCAGTTCATTGTTGAAGAGGCTGGCGTTGAAGAAATTGATGAGGAAGATGAAGACGTGGACATTGGGTGCACCACTCCAATTCTGAATGATGACTACTGGGAAATTCATCACCCCAATTCACCGATGTTCACACCTCTGTAACAGATTCCTCAATCCCCGGTCCAAACAGAAGAAATTCACACAGGCTCTAAAGAACCTCAAGCTTCTCTTCTTACCATCCCTGACGAAGTTCCATCCACTAGTGTTGATGTACATGCTACTGAAGAAATGGAGACCCAGTCTGCTACTAATGACATTGCAACTAAAATTCATCAGCATGCGGCTCCAGAGACTGTTATTCAAGAGGCTATGCAGACATTAACTAACACTCCTCAGCCCAAGCCAAAGAATCCCTTCTCCAAGAAATAGAAGTTCAAAGCTGATGAGTTCTTCAATGAACACATTTTCTTCACGGAATACAACCCCTATGACTCTACTCGTCTTCGACGCAAGCGCTTCTGGACAACAGGTCAGATGAACTTCTATTCTTCACTTCTATTTGATAAGGACAAGATCTTTGACCATGAGTCGCTGCCCTGCTTCACCCCAGTCCTCAGTGTTCTTCATGATGCTGGGCTGCTCAACTTCTGCACCGACATCTGCGACTGGAATGAAGAACTCATTCTTCAGTTCTATGCTACGTTGCACATCACTGGCAACGCTGACGATGTGAATTCATGGGTGTTGGACTGGATGACTGAAAACACTCGCTACAAAGCACCAGCCTCTGAATTGCTTCATGTCGTCCCAGTCAGTCCTACCCTTGAAGGTGCAAGGCTCATCTACCATGATGCTGAACTATCTGATCATTTCATGCAAGTCCCGATGAAGCCTTTGAAGCCTGGCCAAGCTCCTCGGACCAAATTCCTCTTCAAGGAATTGCTCTATGTGCCAAGGACAGTTTACCGGATATTGACCAAGACCCTCAGTCCAATCAAGGGCCACGAATCTAATGAAGAAGAGGTCGTTGGCATCATGAAGAATCTGCTTTTCAACATCATACGTGGTGTGCCTATCAAATACCATGATTTCTTCATGAGGACTCTGGCAAATGTCGCTCTTTCACCATTTGAATTGAAGCCTTACACTCCCTGGATCATGAGATTTATCCAATCAAGGTCTTCAATCAACTACGAGGCTGATGTTCTAAATCATCACAACTACTTGCCCCCAATAGAGGTCTTCAAACGGCCTATTTCCTCATCTGACGAGAAGGGCAAGGCTGCAGTTATTGATGAAGGCATTCATCCATTGGATGGACAGTTTCGCAAAGCTGCCTCATATTCCACCAATGATGAATCTACCACTCATGACACTGTCGCAAATGCTTCAATGTCAAATCCTCACGCCACTGCTCCCAGGGTGATGACTGATCATGAGCTTCTCCTCAGTCTTCATCAGAAGGTTGATCACAACCATTAGTGGGTCAAGCGTCAGTTTGGTGCTATTCTTCAGAACATGACAGTCACTCAAAATACTGTGAAGAAGAATCGCTATTATCTGCATGTAGTCTTTGACCGCACCTAGGCCATTCTGTCTAACCTCTACAATGCTGAAGATCTCAAGAAGATGGGATTTCAACAGGACTTTGACTGGGCACAGCCACCTTTGAAGAAATTCAAGAAGGTCAAAGTTCCTTGGCTTGTGGCCAGTTCCTATTCTTCATCGCGCGACACTGATGAAAATGAAGACTTGAACGACACTACAGCAGGCCCTACTCCAACGGACGACCCCAACAACGCTGGTGCTCCTTCATCAACTTCGTGATTTTCTTCAGGGGCGTTAGACCTCATTTTTCGCCCCTTTTGGTCATTCGATGACAAAGGGGGAGAAACTTGAGTTAGTCTTCAAGCGGGTCTATCTATATGGGTGTTTTTTTGCTAAGTTACAACTCTCGTTCTTCTGAAGTATTTGTTGGATCGAGTTGTAAACTTAAGTCCAATGGTGGTCTGATACTTTGATATGTTTTTCTACATGCTATTTTCTCATGTCTGTTAATGCACGCATGCCGAATTACTTCAGTCACCATATTTCATCATGCATTTCAAATTCTTCATATCATATGTTAAATGCGTGTATGAATTACAAGATATAGGGGGAGATCTCCATGATTCTATTCTAAAATGTGCGTTTGCTCCTCAAGGCAAATTCCTCACATATGCACATATTCAGGGGGAGTTCTTCTATATCTTGCAATCAAATTCCTCAATATCAGTATTTACACTTCATATGTTTATCCCCGTTGATAACTTAACCTATATTGTCATCAATCGCCAAAAGGGGGCAGATTGTAAGTGCATCTAGTGCCCCTTAGTGATTTTGGTGTATTGAAGACTTATAGGTTAAGGGACTAATGTGTTTGTGAGTGTACACAGGTCTATAAGTCTATGAGAAGTTTGATATTTACAGAGAAAGTCGACCCCTAAAAATGAATGTCTTCAACTGAAGACTTTGACTTTCTGAAGACTTTGAAAGTGAAGAAATTGGTGTGATCCTGAAGACTTGATATTCATGCGAGGAATATGAAGTGTGGAGACTTTTGTTTTCATAGTTTCCTTTTCTTTTTCTTGAGTCATAGGAAACACCGTACTGTTAAAGGGGGTCGAGGTAAAACTAAGGAAAAGTTTCCAACTGATGCTCATCTCAAAATCCTACACCTACCAATCCCTTCGAGTGAAGCCCTTGGAAATCTCATAAGTTCAGTCAATTTCTTTAGTGACACAGACGAAGATCTTCTGGTCTCTGAGGAATTTGTTCTGACTGAGGAGTTAGGAATTCGCTAGTGCGGATTACCTACAAGTGAGGAACATGATAGCCCTGAGGAATTTGATAGTCAAATTTCCGACCGTTGCTGTGCTATGCGCTAGCTGTTCCAAAATATCTACCCACCTAACGGTCATATCATTGAAGGGCATTTATGTCTTATCATGTCGGGCTGCTCCCTAGGCTATAAATAGCTGCCCCCTACAACCACTAGCTGGTTGGCTACTCCGCGAGAAACTGACACTTGTCATTGAGAGCATCCTATCCTCCGAGGACTTTGAGCGACAATCATCAAGTGAGGAAAAATCGAAAACTCAAACCAAACACCGACAAACCCAAAGTGATTGAGCATCACTTAAGAGATTGTTCCTGTCTGGAACCGACACTTATTACCTTTGAGGACTGTGCATCCTCCAGACGGTTAGGCGTCATGGTCTAGAGCATCCCAGAGGAAATTGTGGATCACCGAGTGACCGAGTCTATGAAGGTTTGGAAGTCACCTGAAGAGTTACCATGAGTGATTGGGCGAGGTTTGTGTGACCTTAGCTCAAGGAGAATATGGTGAGGACTGTGTATCCGGGACTGTGTGTCCTTAGGTTTAAACACCTAGCCCCTCCAACCAGATGTACGACTGTCACAGCAGTTGGAACTAGTCTACCAAATCACTGTCTTCACCAAGCTACGAGTTCTGTTTCCTCAACTCTGTCATTTCCTCATTCAGATACTGTTGTACTTGATCGTTACTGTTTGAAGACCTTGACTGAAGACTTTCTCAATTTCCTCAATTCAATTTCTTCAGTCAGTTTGTCTTCACACTGCTTATCCTGTGTTTACGCTACTTGTACTTTGTGCTTGTTTTCATTTCTTCATGATGACTGTGCTACTACTCTGTTATGTTTGCATCTGAGTACTTATTCCACTGCTAAGTAGTTCGTTGCATAGGAATTTCCTCACCCTGAAATTCCTCAGTGACAAATTTGTAAAAATCGCCTATTCACCCCCTCTAGTTGATATAACGCACTTTCAGGCAGTAGATCAATAGGATCAGGTAGTTGCCTATGTGTGTGCATGAGTGCTAGGTGGTGTTAGTGGCTTGCCCACGAGTCCTGCCTATATAAGGGGCCAGAGTGTAGTGTCGTGGAATGTTGCCTGAGGAGAGATGTAGTCTCTACGTGTGTGTGTGTGGTGGCTCGAGTTGTTGCTTGAGGGAAAGGCAGTCGTTGCGGCAGGAGTATGTGCGCCGGAAAACCACCACCGTTCATGTGTCTCCTCTTTCTTCTACCTTCGTTCATGCAAGAGAAAGAGAGCGAGAGGGAGCTGGGCACTGGTGCAAAGAGCAAGCTAGGGCTCGGTGCCAACAATTGGTATCATGAGCTTGGTTTTCTTGGGCGTGGTTCGCCATGCCGGAGGTGTGCCCGGTGATGGCGGTGTTCGCCCGTGGCTGCGTGGTGAAGCTCTGGGCAGTATGTCGCCCTATGGAGGTGCGCAACACTGCGGCTATCATGGCGGATGCGGAGGCAGCGCGCGGTGAGTCCGCGGCAAGCGCGGCGAACGCGGTCGTGACGTGCTGTGACATCGTTCGTGCGGTAGCCGCGGCGGCCGTAGAGGCGTGGCACGACGACCATGGTGCGGCAGCCATGGAGGGCAGTCGCGCGTTGAGGCACGCAGTGGCGTCGTACGGAGGCGGAGGCTCGGTTCCATGGACAGATGTGATGTGCTCACTGGCAACCAGGTCTCACGGATGAGCAGGTGGCTCCTGTACGAGAAGATCGGATCGCCATGCTGATAACCCACAAGTATAGGGGATCACAACAGTTTTCGAGGGTAGAGTATTCAACCCAAATTTATAGATCCAACACAAGGGGAGCCAAAGAATATTTGAAGGTATTAGCAGTTGAGTTGTCAATTCAACAACACCTGGAGATTAATTATCTACAGCAAAGTGATCAGTAGCAAAGTAGTTTGATAGTTTTGATAGTAGCAGCAGGAGCAATAGTAATAGTAACAGTGATAGCAGTAATTTTGTAGCAAGCATAACAATGATGATAGCAGTAGTAACTTAGCAGAAATAATATAACATAAATTTGTAGGCATTGGATCGGTGACTTGTTGGATGATATTCATCATGAGACAGTTATAACCTAGGGCGATACGGCACTAGCTCCAGTTCATCCATATAATGTAGGCATGTATTCCATAAATAGTCATACGTGCTTTATTAAAAGAACTTGCATGACATCTTTTGTCCTACCCTCCCGTGGCAGCGGGGTCCATATTGGAAACTAAGGGATATTAAGGCCTCCTTTTAATAGAGAACCGGAACAAAGCATTAACACATAGTGAATACATGGACTCCTCAAACTACGGTCATCACCGGGACTGGGCCCGGTTGTTGCCACTCCGGGGTTGCCGGATCACAACCGTAGTAGGTGACTATAACTTGCAAGATCAGATCTAAAACATGGATATAATGATGAATTCATAAACGGTTCAGATATGAAATCATGGCACCCGGGCCCAAAGTGACAAGCATTAAGCATGGCAAATAATAGAAACATCAATCTAAGAACATAGTGGATCCTAGGGATCAAGCCCTAACAAAACTAACTCGATTACATGATGAATCTCATCCAACTCCTCACCGACCAGTGAGCCTACGAAGGAATTACTCACTCCCGGTGGGGAGCATCATGGAATTGGCGATGCAGATAGGTTGGTGATGACGAAGATCGAAGATCCCCCTCTCCGCAGCCCCAAACGGACTCCAGATCTGCCCTCCCGAGGAAGAACAAGGCTTGGTGGCGGTCTCGTGGATCGTGATAATTCTTTCTCCTTGATTTTTTTCTGGAAATATGTGATTTTATAGTATCAGTGGGGTCATCAGCGGGGCCACCAGGTGGGTACAACCCACCTGGGCGCGCCAGTAGAGGGGGGCACGCCCTGCTAGGTTGTGCCCACCCAGGTGCCCCTCTCCGGCAGGTCTCGGCTCCAGAAATTCTCTTTATTGATATAAAAATCCTCAGAAAGTTTCGTTCCATTCCGAGAACTTTTATTTCTGCACAAAAACAACACCATGGTAGTTCTGCTGAAAACAGTGTCAGACCGGTGTTAGTTTCATTCAAATCATGCAAATTAGAGTCCAAAACAAGAGGAAAAGCATGAGAAAAAGTAGATACGTTGGAGACGTATAAACTCCCCCAAATCTTAAACCTTTGCTTGTCCTCAACCAATTCAGTTGATAAACTGAAAGCGAGAAAGAAAAACTTTTGCGAACTCTTTTGCTCTTGTTTGCATAAATAAGCTTAAACAGCACCCAGGTTTTTAGCCAACATTATAACTAACCATGTCAACAATAACTCTTAAAGATTATAATGATTCATATCAATGACATAATCAGCTGGCGAGCAATAATAAGATATCTCAAACAGCAACACATTGTCAAAACAATCATGATATAATATGACAATAATGGTATCTCGCTAGCCCTTTCTGAGACCGCAAAACATAAATGCAGAGCACCTCCGAAGTTCAAGCAGTGACTAAATATTGTAATTCATGGTAGAAAAGATCAAGTCATGATGCACCCAACATTAGCTATACACAATGCATAAATCATGACCGTTGTGCTCTACTCAGCTTCTGGCGCTTGTTTATAGAAGGTGATGACACAACATAGAAGTAAATAGAAAGTCCCTTCGCAGAGGGAAGCACTGATTTGCAGAGGTGCCAGAGCTCAATTTTTAAAACAGAGATAAATGGAATTTTGAGACATGCACCCTTCTCATTCACTTCACGACCATCAGTTATCAACATCTTCCATGCTAAGCATGCTAGTGGCGGTTCCCAAGCAATAAAAGTAAAGGTTTACCCCCCCTCCACCAACAATCACATTCAACGGCTTGCCTGAAACAACGGGTGTCGTCCAAACCAACAACAGTCCCGGGGGAGTTTTGTTTAATTATTTGCATTTTTGAGTTCGGGACTGGGAATCCCTATTACCGCCCATTTCCTCGTGCGATGGCGAGTGAATAAACACTCAACCTGAGGACAACATGCTTAGCACAGAAGATATTGACCACCTCCTGTCGTTCAATGAACGATCCAGGCACACAAAACAGATATTTTTTTAGAAGTTTTTAGATGTGGCACATGCAAATTTACTTAGGATGGCAGGGTAATACCGTATATAGGTAGGTATGGTGGACTCATTTGGAATAACTTTGGGTTCAAGGTTTTTGATGTACAAGCAGGATCCCCACTTAGTACAGGCGAAGGCTATCAATTTTAAGATTGGGAAGCGGCCAGCTAGAGAGCAACAACGATCATGACCAGGCATTATGCATAAGTAACATTGGACACTAGCATGAGTAGGATATGAACACCATGAACACAAACATTATAGAGGCTATGTTGGTTTTGATTCAACTACATGCATGAACATGTACCAAGTCAAGCCACTCGAACATTCAGAGGAGGATACCATATCATCATACTACATCACAATCATTTTAACGCTATGTTGGTATCCAAGATAAATCATTATTAACTCCCAGCAACCTATGCATGGCATGAGAAACTATAATATCTAATTGTCATTGCAAACATGTTTAATCATAACAGGTTGAATCATGGGCACTAGGTTAAACAAATTTACACAGACAAGACAAGTCGAGTTCATACCAGTTTCTCTTTGCCACGGCCAGCTCATCGAATATCATCATTATTGCCTTTCACTTGCACGACCGAATGATATGAAAATAATAATAGTGCAAGAGTGCCACGGACTAAGCTGGAATCTGCAAACATTTTATTCAACAGGAGAAGACAAGGTACAATGGGCTCTTATTAGTTCAACAATTATTCATATGAGAGCCACTCAACATTTTCATCGTGGTCTTCTCCTAGGTAAGACTCGAATAAAAGAAAAGAAATTCATAGAAACACACTGAAATATTTTTGGAGTTTTTGGTTTTCTTCAGCAAGTAAATAAAAAGCAAAAACGAGAAAAACTATTTACACGGGAAAGCTCCCAACAAGCAAAAGAAGAATAAGGAAATCTTTTTGGGTTTTCTTTTTAGTGCTACTACTAAGCATGCATAGAAAGTAAATTACTATAACTAATTATTTTTTGGTTTTTTCTAAAGTTGTTCAAACACACAAGAAGAAAGCAAGAAATTAAATCTAAGCATGAATGATACAATGAAAAAGTGTGAACACCGACAAATGAAATGATATGTGAACATGAATATAATATCGGTGAGAACACATACTTCCCCAAGCTTAGGCTTTTGGCCTAACTTGGTAGTGAATCAGTAACCTGGAGGGTAGTTGTCAGCATGGTAGCTCACGGAGGCTCTCGGTGCGGAGGCCTCAGCACGCTGTGCCGCCAACACTGCTGCGTTGTGAGCTCGGGCCTCGCTCTCAAGAACAAAATATATTTCCTTGTTGTGATAATCAAAGAGAGCAGGCGCAGGCAAATATGTGTCCACAACATGTGATTGGTTAAACAACAAATTATAAGTGAAGTTACCAGCCCTTCCCTTGAGAATCTTATGCTCCTTTAAGGCATCAAAATCTAAATATCGAGTGGGTAGGATAGGGTCAAAGGGCAAAGGTGAAACACCCAATCCTCGTGCTAAACGTGTGGCATAAATTCCACCATAGAACCAGCCACTTTTGGCATTATGCTGAAGTCTACGTGCAACAATCGCTCCAAGGTTATAATTCCTTTCACTAGTGAGAGCGGTGCGAATGAGGCTCAAGTCTGGCAAACAAAGTATGCTACAGTCTTACTTCCCTACTATGCATTTCCTGTTAAATAATGCAAGGTACTGAATTGCGGGAAAGTGAATGCTCTTTATTCTTCCTTGCCTTACTCCCCTATTTTCACCGTAGAAAAGACTAATCAAGAAGGTCTCATACTCAGCCTTTGTTGGCTCATCAAGTGAACCCCAAAACGGAAGTTTGCAATGGTAAGAAAATTTTTCTAGTGAAATAGTAAATGGTTCATCATAAAGCATAAACGACACCCTAGACTCACGTGGAAAATATTTAAATCCTTTGATAAATGATTCAGTGAGAAGATGGCGTTGTTCACACTTATCTGTGAGGTAAGGACCGAGACCGGCATTGTGAACATATTGCTCAAATTCCTCCTTGATGCCCACCTGCACCATATATTCATCGCAAGGCCATAAGCATGTTTTGGTGGCAGCATCTCGTGTGGAACTTTCACTTCGTTCAACGTAATACCGATAGGTAGAACTATCACTAGAGGATGCCCCCGAGGATCGTCTCCTCGAAGAACTACTTCCAAATAGGTTCATCATGTCCGCGTACAATTTTTCCTATGAAAAAAATCTGAATTTTTAGTCCACAAAATTTTCCCAACAAAACTTCACAAAACTAATAGCAACTACTCATAGGGATACATAGAGGCCATAACAAGCATTCAAACAACTTAGAACACTAAGAATTCAACATGCAAGCACATCTACAGCAGCACCAAGAGTAGCTAATTATTAAAAGTATAAACCACTGAAACAAAAGCTAATTGTACAAATGGTGGAGTCACATACCAAGCAACAATCTCCCGAAACAGTTTCGGAAATGGAGCTTCGAGCAAAGAGATCGAAATTGGCAGCAAAATGAGCAAGAACACTGGAGAGAGAGGGAGAGTGATTTTTTCCTAGAGGTAGGTGACAATGTGGGACAAAGAGATAAGTGAGGGGGCCCACGTGGGGACCACAACCCCAAGGGAACGCCAGGGGGTGCTGGTGCGCCCAGGTGGGTTGTGCCCACCTGGTGCACCCCCCTCTGGTTATTTTTGCACCAAAAATTCTTAAATATTCAGGAAAAATCATATAAAATTTTCAGGGCATTCTGAGAACTTTTATTTTTGGGTCATTTTTATTGGACGGGAAATTCACAAAATAGACAAAACATGGCATTTTATTTTATTTAACTAATAAAAACAGAAAACAAAAGGTAGGGACAGAAAGTAGTGCTTACTAAATTCATTAACTTCATACCGTTCAAAAATGATTCATTAATAAGGTTGATCGAGTCTTATTAACAACCACTTTCGATTAGCATGAAACCGAAGAACTTTCATAAATCACTAAGTTACCTCAATGGGGATATGCATTTCCCCAACAATAAGCATTTCGTATTTCTTTTTGGCAGTAGGTAGAGGTATTTGAAAACTTCCAATAGTGATTGTCGGAGATTTTTCAATAACATTAATACCATTCACTTGGAAAGTGCACCGTATGCTCATTACCATTGATATGAAAAGTGACCTTGCTTTTATTGCAATCAATAGCAGCCCCTGCAGTACTCAAGAAGGGTCTACCAAAGATAATTGACATGTTGTTGTCCTCGAGTATAATAGCCCCTGCATCTCAAGTATAACAAAGTCAGTCCAAATAGTAACCGATAGGTATGGCAGTTGATTTGTCAGCCAGCAAAGATATTTCAGTAGGTGTGAGTTTATTCAAGTCAAGTCTTTTATATAAAGAGAAAGGCATAACACTGACACCAGTTCCTCAATCACACAAAGTAGTTTTCACATAATTCTTTTTGATAGAGCAAGGTATAGTTGGTATTCCCAGATCTCAAGTTTTTTAGGTACTCCATCTTTAAAAGTATAATTAGCAAGCATAGTGGAGATTTTAGCTTCCGGTATTTTCTCTTATTATTTGTGATGATGTCTTCCATATACTTTGCATAAGGAAGCATTTTCAAGATATCAGTCAAGCGAGTACGCAAAAAGACTGGCATCGGCATTTCAGCAAAGCATTCAAATTCTTCATCATCATTCTTTTTTAGTTGACTTAGGTGGAAAAGGCATGGGTTTTTGAACCCGGTTCTCTTTCTTTACCGTATTTCCTAGCCACAAAGTCTCTTTTGTCATATCTTTTATTTTTAGATTGTGGGTTATCAAGATCAACAGGTGGTTCTATCTCAACATCATTATCTGGTTCTTTATCATTTGTTGGTTGAGAGTCTTCATGAACCTCATCATTATCTTTCTCATTATTACTAGGTGAGTGTTCATTACCAGATTGGGTTTCAGCATCAGAGATAGAAGTTTCATTTTCATTGTCAGGAGGTTTTTCTATTTCAGGTTCACTAGAAGTGTGCAGAGTCCTATCATTTTTCTTTTCCTTTTTCTTTTTATTCTTAGAAGAACTAGGTGCACTAGTGTTGGTTCTTTGTGAATATTTTTCAATTCTTTTTGGGTGTCCCTCAGGATAAAGTGGTTCCTGAGTCATTTTACCTCCTGTAGTTGCAACTCTAATAGCAAAGTCATGCTATTATGATTCATTTTATCAAGCAATTCTCTTTGAGATTTAGCAACTTGTTCTAATTAAGTTTGAACCATAGAAGCATGTTTTCTAACACCTCTAACATCATTTTATATTCTAAATAACAAGTCACTCAAGCGAGCAATCATATTAGAATCGTATTTTAGTTGTTTCATAACATTTGCATTGAAGTGATCTTGTTTTCTAATATAGTTTTCAAACTCATAAAGGCATTGACTAGGATGCATATTGTGAGGATTATCATTTTCATTAAACTTCATAAGAGAATTTACCTCTACCACCTTAGGCAGTGGTGGTGTATTAATCCCATGTATTTCTTCAATAGGAGGTAAATTTTTAACATCCTCAGCTTTAATACCTTTTTCCTTCATAGATTTCTTTGCCTCTTGCATATCTTCGGGACTGAGATATAATATACCCCTCTTCTTCAGAGTGGGTTTAGGCGGTAGTTCAGGAATACTCCAATCATCATAATTTTTCAATATGTTATTCAATAATTCTTCAGCTTGAGCAATAGTTTGTTCCCTGAAAACACAACCAACACAACTATGTAGGAAGTCCCTAGAAGCATCGGTTAGTCCATTATAGAAGATATCAAGTATTTCATTTTTCCTAAGAGGATGATCAGGAAAAGCATTAAGTAATTGGCAAAGCCTCCCCCAAGCTTGTGGGAGACTCTCTTCTTTAGTTTGCACAAAGTTAAATATTTCCTGTAAGGCAGCTTGTTTCATATGAGCAGGAAAATATATTTTAGAGAAGTAATAAACCATATCCTAGGGACTACGCACACAACCAGTAGCAAGAGTGTTGTACCAAGCTTTAGCATCACCCTTTAATGAGAAATAAAATAATTTGAGAATAAAGTAATAACGATTTTTCTCATCATGAGTAAAAAGGGTGGCTATATCATTCAACTTAGTAAGATGTGCCACAACAGTTTCAGTTTCATAACCATGGAAAGGATCGGATTCAACCAAAGTGATTAACTCTGGGTCGACAAAGAATTCATAATCCTTATCAGCAATACAGATAGGTGAACTAGCAAACATAGGATCACATTTCATTCTAACATTCAAAGATTTTTCTTTATACTTGCATAGTAATTTCTTTAGATCATCTCTATCATTGCAAGCAAGAATATCTCTAGTTGCTTCTTCACTCATAACATAACCTTTCGGTACCTTAGGCAATTCATATCTAGGAAGGCTAGTTCTAGCAAGTGTTTCAGGAGTTTAAGTTTCAAGCTCATCATCAGATTCAACAACATCATGTTGTATAACTCTAGCAATTTGTTTATCAAGAAATTCACCAAGTGGCACATCATCATTATCAAGCAAGGTACCAGCATCATCATAAGAATCATTCATAGTAGAAGTAGCATCATCAATAACTTGCAACATATCAGGATTAATAGCATGTGGTGGTGTTGCAAGTTTACCCATAATAGAAGGTGAATCTAAAGCAGAACTGTATGGCAGTTCCCCCCCCCCCCCCCTCATCCTTGAGGGACATATCTTAGTCTTTGGATCCTTCAGATTATTCATAGTGATAATATGATAATAATCCCAAGTGACTCAAAAAATATAGCTATGCTCCCCGGCAACGGCGCCAGAAAAAGGTCTTGATAACCCACAAGTATAGGGGGTCGCAACAGTTTTCGGGGGTAGAGTATTCAACCCAAATTTATAGATTCGACGCAAGTGGAGCCAAAGAATATTTGAAGGTATTAGCAGCTGAGTTGTCAATTCAACCACACCTGGAGCTTAACTATCTGCAGCAAAGTTATCAGTAGCAAAGTAGTTTGATAATTTTGATAGTAGTAGCAGCAGCAATAGTAACAGTAACAGTGATAGCAGTAATTTTGTAGCAAGTGTAACAGTGATGATAGAAGTAGTAACTTAGCAGAAACAATATAAGATAAATTCGTAGGCATTGGATCGGTGACTTGTTGGATGATATTCATCATGAGACAGTTATAACCTAGGGCGATACGGCACTAGCTCCAGTTCATCGATATAATATTGTAGGCATGTATTCCATAAATAGTCATACATGCTTTATTAAAAGAACTTGCATGACATCTTTTGTCCTACCCTCCCGTGGCAGCGGGGTCCATATTGGAAACTAAGGGATATTAACGCCTCCTTTTAATAGAGAACTAGAACAAAGCATTAACACATAGTGAATACACGAAGTCCTCAAACTATGGTCATCACCGGGAGTGGGCCCGGTTGTTGTCACTCTGGGGTTGCAGGATCATAAACGTAGTAGGTGATTATAACTTGCAAGATCGGATCTAAAACATGGATATAATGATGAATTCATAAACGATTCAGATCTGAAATCATGGCACCCAGGCCCAAAGTGAAAGCATTAAGCATGGCAAAGTCATAGCAACATCAATCTAAGAACATAGTGGATACTAGGGGTCAAGCCCTAACAAAACTAACTCGATTACATGATGAATCCCATCCAGCTCCTCACTGACCAGTGAGCCTACGAAGGAATTACTCACTCCCGGTGGGAAGCATCATGGAATTGGCGATGGAGATAGGTTGGTGATGACAAAGATCGAAGATCCCCCTCTCTGGAGCCCCAAACGGACTCCAAATCTGCCCTCCCTAGAAAGAACAGGGCTTGGCGGCGGCTCCATCTCGTGGACCGCGATAATTTTTTCTCCCTGATTTTTTCTGGAAATATGTGATTTTATAGTATCAGGGGGGTCGTCAGCGGGGCCACTAGGTGGGTACATCTCGTGGGCGCGCTAGGTGAGGGGGGCACGCCCTGGTGGGTTGTGCCCACCCAGGTGCCCCTCTCCGGCAGGTCTTGGCTCCAGAAATTCTCTTTATTGATATAAAAAATCCTCCAAAAGTTCCGTTCCATTCCGAGAAATTTTATTTCTCCACAAAAACAACACCATGGTAGTTCTGCTGAAAACAGCGTCAGTTCGGGGTTAGTTTCATTCAAATCATGCAAATTAGAGTCCAAAACATGAGGAAAAGCATGAGAAAAAGTAGATACGTTGGAGACGTATCACATGCGTACGTGCGCAAGCCGATCGTGAAGAAGTGGCATTCCCCGTGATAGTCGATGAGGAGCCGATGTCGTCAGGATGGGCGGCGAGATCGTGGTTTAGGGGGAGTATGTTGGATTAAACCATGTTAGGTGTGCGCGTGTGTGCGTGCATAGTGCATGCGTTGTCGGTGTCAAAACCGGCGGATCTCGGGTAGGGGGTCCCGAACTGTGCGTCTAGGTTTGATGGTAACAGGTGACGGGTGTCGGTGTCAAAACCGGTGGATCTCGGGTAGGGGGTACCGAACTGTGCGTCTAAGGCGGATGGCAACAGGAGGCGGGGGACACAATGTTTACCCAGGTTCGGGCCCTCTCGATGGAGGTAATACCCTACTTCCTATTTGATTGATCTTGATGATATGAGTATTACAAGAGTTGATCTACCACGAGATCGGAGAGGCTAAACCCTAGAAGCTAGCCTATGGTATGAATATTGTTGTCCTACGGACTAAAACCCTCTGGTTTATATAGACACCGGAGGGGCTAGGGTTACACAGAGTCGGTTACAAGGGAGGAGATCTACATATCCGAATTATCAAGCTTGCCTTCCACACAAAGGAGAGTCCCACCCGGACACGGGACGAAGTCTTCAATCTTGTATCTTCATAGACCAACAGTCCGGCCAAAGTATATAGTCCGGCTGTCCGAGGACCCCCTAATCCAGGACTCCCTCAGTAGCCCCCGAACCAGGCTTCAATGACGATGAGTCCGGCGCGCAGATTGTCTTTGGCATTGCAAGGCGGGTTCTCCTCCAAATCCCAAGTGCATATCGTAACGAGTTGTGTCCGGCCTCCCATGAATGTTGCACTCCTCGGCTCATGTGCCTTAATAATGGTTGTCTTCCACGTGTCGAGCGAATGCGAGAGGTCGGGGTGTTTTTACATTTACCACCCTGACTAGGTAGGTGAATTGCCTATTTAAACGGTCGGGAATCTTCTAATATATATCACATCACCTTCCCTCAGCGAGTATGCATTGGAGCGTGTCCGGAAAAATCCATCCCATCATGGCCGGCCACCACAGCTCCTCCTCTCGCCCCCGTAGCCCTAAGCCAGGTAGTTGGAGAAGTGTTCTGTTCCCCATAGCCAACTAGTCGACTTGCAGACCCAGGGGTTCCTCCCTCTTGCATACATGGTCCCCGTCCGAGCCGGAATAGCCACTTATAATGGAAAGGAGCAAGCGGAAAGCTTTCCCAACCCATCCACGAGGGAGCAGGTATGCCTCGTCCCTTATTTATTGAGGGGACTCGGATTTCCAATCCATCCATTCCTCCGCGGGCTCTTGGAGTTCTATGGCCTCCATCTGCATAACTTTACTCCCGCCTCCATATTACACATCACAGGCTATGTTGCCCTTTGCGAGCTATTTCTGGGCTGCAAAGCTCATTTTGAGCTATGGCAGAGGCTATTCTGCCTCGTGCCCCATACACAGAAGGGCTCAATATTTCAAGTGGGCGGAGCCTAAATATGGTGCATCGCTGGGACCGGATACCTATCCGGTACTCCGAAGAAGACATCCGAAGACTGGCCTTCGGAGTGGTTTTATATGGAGGACGTTCCCCTCCCGGACCCTATTCGGATGGGCCTTCCTGAGTTCAACAACGCCCCTTTGAAGAAATGCCATAGCTGGCACCCTCTGAGCCCCCAGGAGGAAGATAACAGAGAGGTCCTTTACCTGATGAGCCGGATAAAGACACTGGCCAAATCAGGACTGACAATAATCGAGGTCATGTCAATATGTATAACACGGGGGGTACAGCCACTTCAATATCGGGCACAACCCATGTGGCACTTCAATGGAGAAGACGATGCCACCCGCTGCGGCCGTAAAGGTCTGGACTCTGCCGCTGCTCTGGCAAAAATACTGTCTGATTTATATAAGGGAGAGGAAGAGGAGTTCATCCATATTAAGCCACGGGATGGATTCTCCATGTAAAACCCCCCAAACTGGGTGAGCTGCTGCTTTTTACTCCAAACCTTCCCGCTTTCTTTGTCATAAATATTTACCTTGCTATTTCATAGCAGGAACTGCCAAAAGCTATGAGGGAGATTCACGGCCCGTCTCCACAGCCAGAGGTCCCTGATCGGGCCCTCGATCCCGGACTCGAAGAACATCTGGACATATTCGTGGAGCTCATTGACAGGACGTTTTATCAGTTAAGCTGCGACGGTGCCTTGGTGGCCATCACCGCTGATTATCCTGGACTACTCCCTGCATCACATGTAAGTAAAACCGGAGTCCCAACTTCCGAGAAGGATCCCCTTTTTTGCACTTCACCCACCGCACACGTATGGTGTCTTGCAGGGAAGGCCCTCGGGATGCCATGCCGAACCCGCAGTGACTCACCAACAAGGGGCACCGAAACCGGGTAGGCTTAAAAGGAAGGCGGTCAGGACTGAGATGCCGTTGCAAAGGTATGAAAAAGAATCCTGCTCCATGCTTATTGTCTTTAAAATATAATAACGTCTGTGGTTAAACCAGGAAAAACGCTCGCCGGACCGTATCCGGAGAGCCTGCCAGCCGTGCCTCCACCAGCCGGGCTCCAGAGCCGTACTTGGAGGCAGATGCTAACGTGGGGACAACGCCGGATATTCCTCCTACTGAGGATGCAGATAGGTTATCCGCCACAAATTCCGAAGTGGAGAGTGCCATGAAGCACAGGCGTCGTCGGGCCGTACTCTGGGACCCCGGTTTTTCTGAAGAGGCGTTTAATGCCTTCAACTTAGGGGACACGTACATCCGAGCTGCTCAAAATGGTCTTGCTAGAGCCACAGACCAATATGTAAAGGGTATACGGGTAAGAAAATCTGATAATTATATACATACCAGTAGCCCCTGAGACTTGAAACAGTTGGCACGACTGATTTAAGGATCATTATTTGCATAGGTTCTTACTGAGAAGAATACCCAGTTGTCCCAAGAGGTGGAGGAGTGCAAAGCCCAGCTACGGGCCGCAGTTGCCAAAATAGAGGAGTCCCAGAAGGCCCCATCTGCCAGTTAATATTTGGCTTGGATGCTAATCCAATCAATAGATTCTGCAGATGATCCCGGAGTGAATCCGGAGGAGCAACATACTCAACGACAGCTGAAGGCTGGCGAGCGCGTGCTTACACAAGGCGGGAGAAAAACGATCTCCAAGATGCCAATACCCGGTTGGATGTTGAACTGAAAGATGTTCGGGCCCAGCTGGCTGACTCCGTAAAGGAGAATAAAAGGCTTCGACGCGGCATTTTCAGTAAGTGCTTGAGTGAACTTCTATAGAGTTCGGCGAAGAAACCAACTTATAGAGCTATATCTGTAGGTATGCTGACGGGACGTCTCGGAGAGGAGATGCCTGGGTCTGCGAGAGATCTTCTTCCAGAGCTCTCACAACTGCACGAACAAGTTCGGCAGGTGATGCGGGACCTTGCCCAGGCCTTGTGGCCATCCGCCTCCCTGCCAGGAGGCATGGGGAGCTTGTAGAGATACTCAAGGGAGGGCGGCGGCGCTTCCGATTATGGAAGATATCTGCCTGTCGACAAGGTGCAAGGGAAGCCTGGGCCATGGTGAAGACTCGATATACCAAGGATGACCCGAACCATATGGCCGAGGTCGGACCTGTAGGGTGTGACGGGAAAGAGATCCCCGTCAGCTTGGTGTATGACCAGGTGAAATTAGCCGCAAAGTATTCCCAATAGGATTGTAGGCTAGACAGCCTGTTGGATGGTATAGAAGAAGAATTTAGTCAGTCTAAGTGACTGTGTACTTAGAGTGACATATATTGTCCCTAGCCGGATTGTAAATCATTTGTCATGGCAGACCTTTTCGCTTCGACCTCCAGACCCGACAGTCCGGAGTGTATTCGAATACCCGCTCAGTTATGTAAAAACCGGGGTACGCGTGGAAACCAGGCATAGGGGTCATAAGTGCTTGAACAAACAAGTGCCCAACTAGATGTGTTATATTACATGGATAGTAAGAAACATCTTCCAGGGAGAATAGTTCCGTTAAGGGTTCCTTTCCCTGGGTACGCATGCATTAATGTGCATGTCCGAATTGCGACAAGAGATGCAGGATATAAACATCTGGGGGTATGTATTCTAATAAGTAAAAAAGGGTCATCCTTTGTTGGCCGACCGAATATTCCCTTAAGAACTCTAGCTTTTGGCTTCACCCAGTCTGAGGTACACGTCCGGCTGACCAGGCAGTAACAATCGCAGAGGTGCTCCCTTATGCCCTAGCCGAATTAACGGGAACGTAGGGCATAAACACAAGAGCCAGGAAACCCAGCTTGGCCAAAACTTAAGTCATATCGATGCATATAATGGCAAAGAAAAGGTGCATGTGTAAAAATCACACATGTGCGGCAGGCATAGAGCCCGGATCATAATTATATTAAGCTTCTGTATAAGAAGCCCCCAGGTATAATGAGTGCGCTTAGCGCGTACAAATTGTGCAGTCAGGACACATTGTAACCTTTGAAGGCCGCGAAGAAAAGGAAGAAAGACAGAAAAATATAGATACCGAATATATATATAAAAAATTGACGGAGGTAAGGAGACGAACACAGAGTTCGGCGCTAGGCGTAGAACCTTCGGAGCCTGGCCGCATTCCATGGGTTTGGCTCGAGTCGATTGTCCGATGCATCCGGCAGACGGTACGCTCCACCGCTCAGAACTTTGTCAATAACAAAGGGACCTTCTCATTTGGGTTTGAGCTTGTCCTTTTTCTTCTCTGGTAGGCGTAGAACGAGTTCGCCAACATTATAAGTTTTGGCCCGTACTTGTCTGCTTTGATATCATCGGGCCTGTTGTTGATAGAATGCAGATCGGGCTTTTGCCACGTCACGCTCCTCCTCCAGGGTGTCCAAACTGTCCTACCGATCTAGCTTGGCTTCTTTTTCTTCATACATGCACATGTGAGGTGAGTCATGAATGATGTCACAGGGCAATACCGCCTCTGCGCCGTACACCATAAAAAAAGTTGTGTATCTGGTAGTGAGATTTGGCGTGGTCCACAGCCCCCATACTACGGAGTCGAGCTCCTCGACCCAGTGCGTATCTAATTCCTTCAAGGACCCTGGGTTTAATGCCGCTCATTATAAGACCATTTGCTCGTTCGACTTGACCATTAGTTTGAGGGTGGTAGACGGATGCATAATCGAGCTTAATGTCCATTTTGCTGCACCAAGTTTGTACCTCATCGGCTGTAAAGTTCGAGCCATTATCGGTGATGATACTATGGGGGACACCGTAGCGGTGTACAACCCCGGATACGAAATCTATCACTGGTCCGGATTCGGTCGTTTTAACTGGTTTGGCCTCTATCCATTTGGTGAATTTATCCACCATGACCAATAGGTACTTTTTCTTATGGATTCCTCCTTTAAGGGGTCCGACCATATCAAGCCCCCAGACCGCAAAGGGCCAAGTAATGGGGATTGTTTGGAGAGCGGTAGGTGGCATATGGCTTTGGTTTGCAAAGAGCTGGCAACCGACGCAATGTTGAACGAGGTCCTGTGCGTCTGCTCAAGCTGTCGGCTAGTAGAAACCTATATGGAAGGCCTTACTTACAAGGGCCCAAGCTGCGGCGTGATGGCCGCCGAGTCCAGCATGAATTTCTGCCAAAAGTTGACGTCCTTCCTCCTTGGAGATGCACCTTTGCAGTACTCCGGTAGCGGTTTTCTTATAAAGCTCTCCCTCGTGGACCTTGTAGGCTTTAGACCGCCGCACAATGCAGCGTGCCTCGTTTTGGTCCTCAGGGAGTTCTTGCCTATTTAGGTAAGCCAAGAAGGTTCCATCCACGGGGCGATGACAGCCATAATCACGTGGGCCGAAGGTGTTATCTCGATGGCGGAGCCCCCGATTATGTCAGAGTGTTCGGGGTCTGGTGTTGTGGCCGGATCCGGACTATTGTTGCTGGTCTCCCCTTACCACACCACGGATGGCTTGAACAGCCTTTCCAGGAAGATATTAGGTGGGACAGGGTCGCGCTTAGCGCCGATTCGGGCGAGGATATCCGCCGCTTGATTGTTTTCTCGGACCACATGGTGGAATTCGAGCCCCTCGAATCGAGCTGACATTTTGAAGACGGCATTGCGATAGGCCTCCATTTTTGGGTCCTTGGCATCAAAATCTCCATTTATTTGAGATATTGCGAGGTTCGAGTCCCCACACACCTCTACATTGAATGCCCATGGAGACTGCCATCCGGAGACCATGCAACAGGGCCTCATATTCATCTGCATTGTTGGAGTCTATGTATAATATTTGGAGTACATATTGGACTGTATCTCCAGTTGGGGATGTCAGGACGACGCCTGCTCCCAAACCCGCCAGCATTTTAGAGCCGTCAAAGTGCATGATCCAATTGGAGTACGCGCCGTATTCTTTAGGGAGTTCGGCTTCTATCCATTCGGCAACGAAATCGGCCAGTACTTGTGACTTAATGGCTCGCCATGGTTTGTATGATATGTCGAACGGGAGGAGCTCAATAGCCCATTTGGCAGTCCGGCCCGTGGCATCGCGGTTGTTTATGATGTCGTTGAGTGGGACCTCGGAGGCCACCGTAATTGAACACTCTTGAAAGTAGTGTCGTAGTTTTCGAGATGCCATCAAGACCGCGTGTGCTATCTTTTAATAATGTGGGTACCGGAATTTGCATGGAGTGAGGATAGTAGATACGTAGTATACCGGCTTTTGAAGCGGGAACTTATGTCTGTCCGTTTCTCATTTGACGACGAGCACTGTGTTTACAACCTGGTGTGTTGCCGCTATATAAAACAGCATTGGTTTGCCGATATTTGGTGCGGCCAAGATTGGGTTGCCGGCCAAGTCAGCTTTTATTTCTTCCAATCCGGCCGTAGATGCATCCGTCCACTCGAAGTGTTCGGTGTGCCGAGGAAGGTGATAAAGAGGTAATGCCTTTTCTCCCAGTCGGGAGATAAAGCGGCTTAAGGCAGCTAGGCATCCAGTTAATTTATGGATTTGCTTGAGGTTTGTTGGGATAGCCAACTGTGACAGAGCTTGGATTTTAGCCGGATTCGCTTCAATTCCTCTGTTAGAAACGATGAAGCCTAAGAGTTTTTCGGCGGGTACGCCGAAAACGCATTTTTCCGGATTAAGCTTAATGTCATATGTTCGGAGATTGTCGAATGTGAGCCTCAAGTTGTCTATCAAAGATTCGATGTGTCTGGTTTTAATTACCACATCGTCTACGTATGCCTCCACTCTATTGCCGATTTGTGCTTCCAGGCATGTCTGAATCATGCGTTGATAGGTCGCACCGGCGTTTTTGAGCCCGAAAGGCATAGTGTTGAAACAGAAGGGGTCGTATGGAGTAATGAATGCCGTTGCGTCTTGATCGGGCTCCGCCATCTTGATTTGATGGTATCCAGAGTATGCGTCGAGGAAACACAACGAGTCGTGTTGTAACACCCACGATGCGGCTATATCTCCCACGTGTCGGAGCACGACTTAGAGGCATAATCGCATGGTAGGCATGTCGCAATAGGGTAATATTTACACATCCCATGTACTGAATAAGATAGAGATAGAGAGTTGGCTTACAATCGCCACTTCACACAATACATAAATATAGCATTACATCATCCAGAATACAATCAAGGTCCGACTACAGAACCAAAATAAAAGAAGATCACCCCTAATGCTAGATCCCCGATCGCCCCGACTAGGCTCCACTACTGATCAACTGGAAACGAAACAACACAACGAACACGATCTTCATTGAGCTCCTCCTTGAGCTCGGTTGTGTCACCTGCACTGGTAGCATCGGCACCTGCAACTGGTTTTGGAAGAAATCTATGAGTCACGGGGACTCAGCAATCTCACACCCACGAGATCAAGACTATTTAAGCTTATGGGTAGGAAAAGGTATGTGAGGTGGAGCTACAGCAAGCACTAGCATATATGGTGGCTACTTACGCAATTAAGAGCGAGAAGAGAAGCAAAAAATGGTCACAAACTAGAAGTGATCAAGAAGTGATCCTGAAACTACTTACGTTCAAGCATAACACAAAACCGTGTTCACTTCCCGGACTCTACCGAGAAGAGACCATCACGGCTACACACGCGGTTGATGCATTTTAATTAAGTTACATGTCAAGTTCTCTACAACCGGACATTAACAAATTCCCATCTGCCCATAACCGCGGGCACGGCTTTCGAAAGTTCAAAACCCTGCAGGGGTGTCCCAACTTAGCCCATCACAAGCTCTCACGGTCAACGAAGGATATTCCTTCTCCCAGGAAGACCCGATCAGACTCGGAATCCCGGTTACAAGACATTTCGACAATGGTAAAACAAGACCAGCAAAGCCACCCGATGTGCCGACAAATCCCGATAGGAGTCGCACGTATATTGTTCTCAGGGCAACACCGGATAAGACTAGCTACGAGTAAAACCAACCCTCAAGTTTCCCCGAGGTGGCCCCGCAGGCAGCTCGGTTCGGACCAACACTCAGAGGAGCACTGGCCCGGGGGGGTTTAAAATAAGTTGACCCTTGAGTCTGCAGAACCCAAGGGAAGGTATATGGTGGTAGGTAGGCAAATGGTAAAACCAAGGTCGGGCCTTGCTGGAGGAGTTTTATTCAAAGCGAACTGTCAAGGGGTTCCCATAACACCCATCCGTGTAAGGAACGCAAAATCAAGGAACATAACACCGGTATGATGAAAACTAGGGCGGCAAGAGTGGAACAAAATGCCAGGCATAAGGCCGAGCCTTCCACCCTTTACCAAGTATATAGATGCATTAATTAAAATAAGAGATATTGTGATATCCCAACCTATCCATGTTCCAACATGGAACAAACTCCAATCTTCACCTGCAACTAACAACGCTATAAGAGGGGCTGAGCAAAGTGGTAACATAGCCCAACAACGATTTGCTAGGAAAGATGGGTTAGAGGCTTGGCTTAGCAATATAGGGGAGGCATGATATAGCAAGTGGTAGGTATCACAGCATAGGCATAGCAATAGAGCGAGCAACTAGCAAGCAAAGATAGAAGTGATTTCGAGGGTATGGTCATCTTGCCCGAGATCCCGCAAGGAAGAAGAACGAGTCCATGAAGAAGACAAACGGACGAAGTCGAACGGATCCACACAAATGCGACGTTATCGGAACTAACCCGAAGAAGAAACACCGGAAAGAAGCAAACAACATAATAAACAACCATCACATCAACATGGCATGATGCACAACCAAGTATGATGCATGTCCGGTTTAATGAGGCATGGCATGGCAAAATGCACAAGCAAAACTACAAGTTAAGTGGAGCTCAATATGCAACGAGTTGCATATTGACGAAACACCACAACACTTATTTAGTTCCCTCTCGTTTATGTACTCAACAATATTAAATGTTGGTTAACATGGCAAGAGGTGGAGCATAACAAAACTATACTATCTAAACAATTTAAATGGGGCCGGATATAACAAACAACAAATCCGGTAAATCCCCATATGCAATTATCAATTTGGTGCAACAACAATTTAAACACTCTTGATGTTGTTATCATGATGCGGATGACGTGTGCAAGTCTATGCAATTTTTATTAAAAGTTGACAAGAGCATTATGAAGCATTTGTCACCGTGGTGGAAAGAAAAGGGGTGCCACTGCAACGATAATGAAAACGGTGCCACTACAACGTTCCGGTTCCGGTAACTTGATTGAGATACCGATGCAAATGAGGAGTGTATGGATGCGTGCAAAAGATGGTGGGGCACTCCTGGATATCGGGTGTCCCATGAGTCGACGATGGTGACAAGGCAAAAGAGGGGCAATGTGCACCGACAATTCGAGCACGGAGCAAGCACGAGCATCTCATACATCACACATGCATTCGTTCATGGGCGGTCGTTCTGGCGGTTATACCTTCCCAAAAGTGCAATTACGGAGTGGTTCGAGTTCGTCGAGGGAAGTAGAGGAAGTAGTCGTTCACGGGTCGTCGAGGGAAGTAGTGGTTCATGTTTCGTAGCCGTTCGAGTCATCGGTAGAGGAACTTGACGGATCCACGCTCAACGGTAGTTGTACACGGGTCTTCGGCCATGTTAGTAATCGTACAACGTTTTCATAGATGTTCAGGGTCACGTCGAGAAACTTGACGTCCACGGAGTCTTCGAGGGTCGACGGTAGTGGTACACATGTCATCGGGGTACTTGTCGGATCCAAGAGGTACTTGGCGAAATGCACGTCGATGGTAGTTGTACTCGTATCACCGTGTTGGAGAGGAACTTGGCGCATCCAAGACCTTCGGGCTTCCTTGTTGTACTTGCGTTTCGGTGCGGTACTTGGAGAAATCCTCGGAGATGGATAGTGGTATTTGGCGTCCCACGGGATCTTCAAGGTTCGGGCGAGTACGCGAACAACGATGAAGCCATTGGTCTTGCGTCAACGGCAACCGACAACGAAGGCGCACGAACCAGCAGCAGAGGGCTGCCGAGGTGGCGACCATGTGGCTGTCACGGTCGCACGCAGCGCAACACAGGGAGATGACAAAGGCCTCGGGCATGAAGGCTCGAACATTGAAGTAGGAAGGGGCCAACGGTGTCGGGGCTGCATCTTGGCGATCCAGTGACAGCAGGGGATGGAGCTCGATCGAGGCGGAGCAGCGGTTGGTGGCGTGTGGAGGTGCAGGAAGGCGGGGTCGCGAGCATCCATGGCCTCAGCGAGGGGGTCGAGCGCTAGGCTCCTGTGGCGGCCATGGTTCCACGAGCTCGCGGACGGAGCTGCAGGTGTAAGAGGAGAAGCAGGGCGCGGGCATAGGGACTTGGCGCGGCGGCTCCTCAACACAGGAAGCAGCGGTTGCAGGCGTCGTGGAAGGAGCAGGGAGAGGCGACCGGTGATGAGGCAAGGGTAGGGTGAGGATCGAGGAGAGGGGTTGTTCTTTCTCTCCCTGCTGGCGCATCGAGAGGAGGGGATTGAGCAGGGCGCTGCCTGGCTCGGAGCATGCGTGAGAGGCGGCGCTGGAGGGAGGAGAGGAAGATGCCAGGGGATCGGGCAGAGGAGCGAGATGGGATCGAGCAGAGGAGCTGAGCGAGGGGGTCGGGGCGAAGGGTTTCTGGCGGCGCGAGGGGAAGGAATCGAGGGAGAGGGGAGTCGGGCTCCCTGGTGTCTAGGGTTCCCGTGTGTCCTGCTGGCCTAGGGAGGTTTGGTCTGGCCTGGGCTATAGATGGGCCAGCCAGCTGGGCTCTGCTCTCTCTCTCTCAATTCCCTTTAACAGAAAGCAAAGAGAGGAGAAAATGTAAAAGGAGGGGTTAGAGAAAGCATTTTGGCATGTGGTTAAATTTCCTGGACTCATAAAAATGAGTTCGTTCCGATAAAATGCATTTGGCACCGCTTGGAAGGATTGCATTCAAACACATTTGAATGTGATTCAAATAAGTTTGAATTAGAAAAACATTTTTGGAGAGTCCAAAAATGTTCGGAATTTTTGTGGAGATTGGGAAAGCGATGAAAGAAAATATGGGCAAAGTTTGAGGACCAAACTTGAAGCGGGAAAAAGGCATGTGATTATTGCACGTGTGTTTATGGGTGATTCCGATAATGGAATATTTAATATAGCTCCCTAATATCGGGAGGATATGTTATAAAGAGAATCGCCATATGAATTCCCTCAGTTTAAATGGACTGAAAATCCATACGGTTTATTTATTTGAGTTGCAAAAGATTTATGAGATGATGACATGATGCAATGCAAAAATAAAAGGGCAAGCACAAATGAAACACACGGCGAAACCCGGAACATATGGAAGGCATCTGAAGCTCCGGTCTTGGGGCGTCACAACACTCCACCACTACGATAGGATCTCGTCCCGAGATCTAGGATGGCACCGGAGGGAAAACGGAAGAGAAACAGAAGAGGTAAAACTAGGTTGCTTCTTTGACAAACGAGTGAAACCAAAGAACCTTGAGAGGTTGAACAAAATGAAAGAAAGAATACAACAAAGATGAACAAAGTTGAAAACAAACCGGTAGAAAAGAGGAACAAGGAACATTACGAGAACCTTGTAGGTTGAAAGACATAAGAAAAAAGGTTACAATGGATAAGAAGTACATGCAAGCACTCCGATAGAAACGAAATGTACAAGTAACGATAAGATCAATTACAACAACACTCCGGTTAAATGGATAAGCTAGAAAAGAATATGATCTTGGCAAAAATGAGTTGATGGGACGAAGAGAGTAACAACACAATGCCTAAGGAAGGAAGAATAGAAGATATATCATTAGAATAACGAAATGGAGAAGAAAATAGCAACTTCTGCCACAATTGACCTTGGAAAGCACCCTTCCAAGAAGGTTATAACGGAGTTGTTGGAAAACCAACAACGAAAGAATAAGCTTGTAGTGGGCTTATGGAGAACATCTCAAAACTATGAGGTGAAATTTCTGCCACTAACGGAAAACAAAAGATTGGACTAATATCAACAAGAAGACGAGAAGCTATTTCACCGGGAGGATAAAAGAAGAACTTGGGTCATTTATAAGCACCATAAATAGCAACAATCCTTAGGGAAGGCTTTAGGTGAAGTATAACCCAAGATAACTCCAATGACGAGATTGATGGATTTAAAATATCTCATTCTTGATAACTTGTGAATCATGAAACACGAAGGAAAATTATCAAGAATGACATAACACCACCTCAAAAGATAAGGTAAAAAGAATTACACTCGGGATTGCAAGATGAAGAATACTTGAGCTCCTTTGAAAAGAAATCTCAATGAACACTTCGACAATGAATTAACTCCTTGCTGAACCATCATGTAGAGCCTCCATGAAGAACTCCGGTAAAAGAATGATCAAACGAAAGGAAAGAGAAGTTGAAAACACAAGGTGAATCCTTGTAATGATTTAGATGAATCTCCATGGTGATATAATTACGAGAGCTTGGAACTCTTGGAAAAGAAAAGATAAAGCATCTCGAACCGAGAATGTGGTATGACGAACCTCCGGAATAAGGAATTGAATTCACTCGATGAAACAAGAATAAGAATTACATTATGCTTATCCTTCACCAATTAAATTGATGACAAACAATGGATTTGGCACACTACTTATTCTCGTAGAAAGGATTAAGAGAGATATAGCACAAACTTGAGAAGGTCTTCAACGAATCACCGGTCGGGTTGAAACAACGAATAAATTGATATGATAAACAAAGGAAGAAAAATCTTTGAAGAACCACCATAAGAATTGCAAATGATTGAAGAAAAGATAAAGAAGCACCAGGAAGAATTAGAGAACAAATGAAGATACTTGAGGGAATTTAGATACAAATGAACGAATAAAATACGAACTGATTAGAGAATACTTGAATGATGCACCGGTAAGATTTGGAGAATGAGAGCTGAAGTCTGAGAATGAGTAAGTCTTCTGAAAAGATGGGCTCCGGAGAATCAAATTGAAAAGAATCTTGAATTGCTCCGGATAGGTGAAAATAATTCTCACAATCAAAAACAATTATGAGAGGATGGCAACAAGCTAGAATGACGAATCTTTGAGAGAACGGATAAGATTTGGAGGAAAACTCTGCCTCGGTCTTCAAATGTTGAGAAAGATGACGAAAACCACCACTGAGAATTGTTTAGACACCCCGGGAGAATCAAAAGCGAAGAGGTTGATATACTAGCTGGTGACTCCTAGGCGACTCCAAGGTGATCTTGCGCCGGTGGCCACTCCGGCCCCGGCGGCCACCTCTCCTGTCGGCGGCCACTCCGGTCTCGACAGCCACCTTTGAAGATGGCTCCTTTTGCCCTCAACTTTGATCGTGGCAGAAAGTTTCAAGCAGATATGAGGTCCAAGTTTGGGCATCCGGTGGTGTTTTCTCCTGGCTTTGGTCAACAAGAATTCACCTTGGTGGTTTCTTTCTGCCGCACTACCTTCAAGCTTGACGTTCACACGGTGAGTGTCTCTCTCCTGGCCATGTTTGGAGGTTATGCTCAAGGTTTTAGGGTTCATCACCTAAGGGATAGAACTTTCAAATTCTCGGTTGCTTCTAAGTCTGTTGGATTTGAGATTTATAACAGTGGTAGAATTGTTGAACATGATTTCGAGGTTGTGTTTAGTTTGTGGAATTACGGTGGGCCAAATTGGTTTAGAGAAGAACAAGCTTTCTACAAAGAACTTGATGATGAATGGACCTTGGTGGGTAGAAATGGAAAGGCCGTGGCCAACAACTCCGGCGATCGTCGGAGCTATAGCACGGTGGTTAGAAACGGTCGCTCGGTTTTCGAGCGTTTATTGGGTCACATTCAAGGCGGTGTCAATCAAGGGGAAAATTCAAATTCGCCCTCCATTAACACTGAGTGTAATGGGTCTCTTAATCAGCCCCAAATGTCTCAACGTTCTGGCCCTTGCACGTATGTAGTTTGTTTTGCATGTGGAGGTCAAGGTCACGTCGCACGTAATTGCATGGTTCCTAAGTTGCCTGGGCTCTGGCCTTTTCTACAGTTCGACTCGTTCCCGAGCCCACCTGAGGAGGCCTGGGCTGACGGTGCCGTGGAGGCCTGGTTCAAATGTAAAGGCCCAGCTCAGCCGATTAGGTAGGTCTCGTCATTTAAGGAGCTGGTCAAGGACCTATTTCCAAATTTCCAACCGAGACTACAGGCTGCCTCCTTGCATTCCTCTGTTCTTACCAACTCTGCTCCTTCCACTGTTCCTGCCTCGGCAAGCTCGTCGTCTTCTCCAGCATCGGTGGAACAGGCATTGGTGCTTCGCTCGTCGGAAGCTTTGGCTTCGACAATGGCCAACATCCCCATCGACCCAGTTCCTTTCGTTCCTCATGGGTTCCAGATTTTCGAGGTGGAGGGGCGTACTGGGGTTTCGAGGGCAATCTTGACGCACAGACCAAGAAGGCACGAAGACTGGGCGATTGCAACCATCCATCCACATCCAAACGAGGTATTCTTTCCAAATGTTAGAGATGTTCTTGAGGAGTTCTTGCAAGGTGATGAGGAGGTAGGATTCAGAGAAATCCAGCCATGTCCTTTTGGGGAGGCCTATGTTCAGTTTCAACATGTTAGAGATGGAGATCGTCTCATCAGGCACAGTCCGCATCCTTTCGGAGACGTTTTTATTTCCTTCACTCCACACAACAAAGGCAGGAACTGGCGCAGGTTGCATTTCAATAGAACTTGCTGGCTTTTGTTCGTGGGTGTCCCTTTTGACTACTGCAATACTGAAGACATTGTAGCCGCCATTGCCAAGTGGGGAAGAATTATTAGTTGGGAAAAGGAGGATGCTCTCCGTGGAAAAAATCTAGTGAAGGCCAGAGTTACTGAACTCATTGACATACCAAAAAGCATCAGGTGGTCAGAAGGAGAGTGCTTCGAGGAAGAGTCATGGACTAGTTCTGTTGAGATTCTATTAGAAGAAATGCTTGGAGGTGGACCTGAGGACGAAGACCCTATTCCACCACCTGGAGTTGATCCACACCCAATTCCTCAACATGCCAACGACTTCCCGGGTTTTCAACCTGCTCCAATTCATAATGAGCCTGCACAACAGGATGATTGGGATGCATGGTAAGAGCAGCATGAGCAGGGCCACTGGGCTTTTCCTCAAGTTAACATTCCCCAGCCACAACCACACCAACAGCAGATGCAGATGCCAGTCTTGCAGGAGGATGGTGCTCCCAATAGCAGCATCACCACCACAGTTTCTCTGTCTGATGGTATTTGGTCTAACACTCACACTGCCAGTGAGGAGGTTAATCAAGCTGCTCAAATCAACCCTCTGGGCATGGGTTTGCAGAACATTCTTATTGCTTATCAAGCAATTGGAGAGGAAGATGACCCTGTGCAACACAATGAGAATCTGGCTAGCTTTGAATAGTAGCTAGTTGTGGGGGCCCCTATGCCTGATCAGGAGGCTTTGCATGTGGCCCATGCTATGGAAATTGTTGGACAAGCTGCAGTCCCCTTTGCTGCAGAAACACTTGCAGTTGCTGATGAAAATTCAGGGCCAGATGGGCCTCTTGCTCAGAATGTCTCTATTGCTGCTTCTGCTACAGAAGAAGCCCATGTTCAGATACATGAGGACAATGCTGCATCTGATTCCCAGCTCATGGCTGGTCATATGGACAAAAACAATGTGGTTGTAGATGATATGCAAGGTGAATCACAGGGCTTTGTGACCACAGGTGACTTAAAGGGCAAAGCAGATGTTCCCATTGTTCGGGTTGGCACTTCCAATGCTGGGGAAAGTAAAGGTATGGAGATATTCTCTTTAGTTAACTCTCCCAGTCTACTTGATATTCATGAATTAGATCAAAATCATGCCTTGGATATTATTGATGGTGCCCATTTGATTTATGAGGAAGGTTTAGACCTGTGGATTCATCACTTTGCTCCTCCAACTCAGGGAGAAGCAAATACATTCAAAATTGACATACCTGTAAGTTGGTTTAACTTCATAATCCATCTTCTCCTCACTCCTGACAAGTTTGGTTGGGTCATGCATCTGCTAAAATCAGAGCTGTGGAAATTGCTTACTGCCAATTGTGATACTGAAGAGACCATCTTATTTCATATTCCTGATGCACCTACTACTTCACAGGCCGCTAGTTGCAAAGAAATAATGCTGGGTTTGGGGAAGGAAAATGAGGGTATAAGCCCTGCTGCCCACTCCTCAAGTGGAGCTGGAAGCCCACTCCAGCAAGTGTCCCCCAACAAGGTCATACACTTGTCACTAGGAGAAGCTGTCTCAAGGAAAAGGAGAGAAAAAGAGCCTATTGTGGAGACACGGGTAAGAAGAAGTGATCGAATTAAGAAAGACAACAATGGCTATAGAAGGAAAACATGTGATGCTAGCTCTTGCTTACCTTGTAATGCTATTCCACCTACTGTGCAAAACAAAGTGGTCAAAAATCTGACAAAAGCTTTTTGCAAGGTGACTGAGGATGAGGCACAGGACAAGCTCTCAAAAAGGCCCAAGAAGAAGGGCCAGGAGGATGTGGCCAAGGTTTCCAAGGTCACTGGTGCTACAACTCCTTAGGGTGTGCCATGATGATCTGTCACATTAGTATTAGCACCAGGGTTACTTTGAGAAGGACTAGTCTGATGGTTGTATGCGTGACTTTTGATGTTATGGATGTTATGGATGTAAGCAAAACATGTTTAGTGTCTGCCTTCAGAACTTGGTACTCTACTTTGCCTACTGCTATCTTGTTTAGTCTGGTTGAACTATGGACTTGTGGTTTCTATGAAGATGTTGAAATCTATATTCTCTCTAGCAGGATTGTGGGGTTTAATCTGTTTCTCATGGTACTGATGATGTGTCCTGCCTCTTGTCATTGCTTGTATAAGCTCTCAAACATTACTAGGTCTCAACCAACCCATGTCTATAATTTTCATGAGTATGGTATTATACCAGGAGATGGGGCCTGGTATCAACATCACAAATAGACAGTAAACCATGAGTAGGAACAGATCCTGGAATATTTTAAATTGGAACATTAGGGGTTTGAATTCTCCTGACAAATGGCTGGCCATTAGGCAAAAAATTGAGGAAAGTGCTCCTGGCATTTTATGTTTACAAGAAACAAAAAGGCAAAATTTTGATTTCGCCTACATTCAAAACTTCTGCCCTCAAAGATTCAACAAATTTGAATATCTACCTTCAATTGGAGCATCTGGTGGAATTTTGACTGCTTGGAATGGGACTCTCTTCACTGGACAGTTGATCTTCCAAAACAAGTTCTCTTTAACCATGAAATTCACTTGCACTTCCTCCCTTAAACCATGGATCCTAACAAATATGTATGGGCCTTGCAACATTGAGGAGAAATTGGAATTTATTGAATGGTTTACAAATATACAAATGCCTGATGATGTTGACTGGATTGTTATGGGGGATTTTAATTTCATTAGATCACCTGAAGACAGAAATAGACCTGGTGGAGATGTTAATCAGATGCTGCTATTCAATGAAGCTATTAATAACTTGGGATTAATTGAATTACCTCTCAAAGGAAGACAGTTCAGTTGGAGCAACATGCAAGACAGCCCTTTGCTCGAAAAATTAGACTGGTTCTTCACTTCTGCTGCATGGATGACTTCTTACCCTGACACCACTGCTCTGCCCCTTGCAAAGCCAATTTCAGATCATTTGCCTTGTGTTATAAAAATTGGTACAGCAATACCCAAGTCAAGAGTTTTCAGATTTGAGAATTACTGTTTGAAGCACAGCTCTTTCAAAGATATTGTGCAAACTGCATGGAATATTCCTGTTGGTTATACTGATCCTGCAAAGAAAATTAATGCTAAATTCAAAAACTTGAGGAGAGCCCTCAAACTTTGGGCAAAGAATATGTCCTCTTTCAAAAAACACATTGATGAGTTGAATGAATGTATATTCCTATGGTACTTCTTGGAGGAATTCAAAGATTTAACTTTATTTGAGCATAATTGCAGAGAGCTCTTGAAAGAAACTCTCCTAACTGCCCTCAGTAATCAGAAGATTTATTGGAAACAGAGAGGAAAAATCAAAGGGGTCAAGTTTGGTGATGAAAATACAAAATTCTTCCATACAAAAGCTTCTATTAATCACAGGCATAACAAAATTGCTATGCTCATGAATGAGGACCAAGTGGAAATTACTGATCATGAGGGCAAAGCTGCAATACTATGGGAAGCTTTTAAGAAAAGGCTAGGTCACTCCAATGGCCATATCATGCATTTCAACTTACAAGACCTGTATGATAATAGAGTGGATCCACAAATTTTTCAAGACCTTGAGAAATCTTTCTCTCAATAAGAAATTGATGAGGTTGTCAAAAATTTGCCAACAGACAAATCCCCAGGTCCTGATGGATTTAATAATGAATTCCTAAAAGCTTGCTGGGAAATTATAAAACTGGATGTAACTAAGCTTATCATTGCTTTCCATGCTAGAACTGTGAATTTGGAAAGCATCAACACTTCTTATATCACACTCATTCCAAAAAAGGAGGTACCAATGTCCCCTAATGATTTCAGGCCAATTTCACTGCTTAACGGGGTGCTCAAAATCATTACTAAATTGCTGGCAAACAGATTACAAAAAGTAATTCCCAAATTGGTACACATCAATCAATATGGATTCTTAAAGAATAGAGTGATTCAGGATTGTTTGGGATGGGCCTATGAATACATACATCAGTGCCACAAGTCAAATGAGGAAATGCTTGTAATTAAACTGGATTTTGAAAAGGCCTTTGACACCATTGAACATCAGGCTATAATTGACATACTTAGAGCTAAGGGATTTGGTGAAAGGTGGATAACTTGGATGCACATGCTCTTCAATTCTGCATCTTCTGCTATGATGTTAAATGGGGTGCCTGGGAAGAAATTTTACTGTAAAAGAGGAGTCAGACAAGGAGACCCCCTTTCTCCCCTTCTGTTCCTTCTAGCAGCTGACTTACTGCAATCAATCTTGAATAAAGCCATGGCAAGGGATGTAGTCACACCTCCACTGCAAGTGAACTCCTGCCCTGACTTCCCTATTGTGCAGTATGCAGATGATACTTTGGTCATCATGCAAGCAAGTGCAAGACAGCTAGTATGCCTCAAAGCTTTACTAAACACATTTGCATCTGCCACTGGCCTCAAAGTAAACTATGGGAAATCTATCATGGTGTCAATAAACATTGCAGAAGACAGAGTGGATATTTTCAAAAACACTTTACAATGTGCCAGAGGGAAATTTCCATTTACATACCTGGGGCTACCTTTGGGAATTTATAAGCCAACTGTGGAGCAATGTTTGCCTATAGTCAACAGAATTGCTAAGAGGATTACTGGCATTTCCACCTTCATGACTCAAGCAGGGAAGGTATTGTTGGTCAAATCTGTGTTGGCTTCTCTAGCAGTTTACTTCATGTGTTGCCTGGATGTTCCCATCACAATTAAACAATAGATCATTAAATACTTAAGACACTGCCTCTAGAGGAGTCCTGATATGGGGGATAGGAGGCCAGCACTAGTGGCTTGGCACACAGTTTGCAGACCAAAAGATCAGGGTGGCTTGGGTGTTCTGGATATCTTCACACAAAATAAAACCCTGCTCATGAAAAATCTTCATAAATTCTACAACAGACATGATATCCCTTGCGTTAATTTAATTTGGGAATCATACTACAGCAATGGAAAACTTCCGGGGGATCAAAGAGTGGGCTCATTTTGGTGGAAATCCAACCTAGCACTCATCGACCAATTCAAAGCTATAGCTAGATGCAATGTGGGAGATGGAAAAAGTGCTCTGTTCTGGGATGATATGTGGCACCAATTTGTTCTAAAACACAGGTTTGATCATTTATATTCCTTTTTTAGAGATCCACACAAAAGTGTTCAACAAGTGATCAACACTGAATATCTCCAAGATTTATTCCATCTACATCTTACTACACAAGCATATGAGGAGTTCATACAAATGGAGGACATGTGCATTTCCCTAAGACACTCTGAATATTTAGATGCACTGGATACTTGGAGTTACATCTGGGGAAATGAATACTATTCCTCAATTAAAGCTTATAAAGTGCTAATTGGACACAAACAAACTCCACCTCACTTCTCATGGATTTGGAAAAAGTTCCTGTCAACCCAAGCACAAAGTTTTCTTCTGGATGCTGTTACATGACAGAATCAACACAAGGAATCTTTTAAGAAGGAAAAACTTTGAATTGGAAGTCTACAATTGTGCAGTGAGAAATTGTCAGCAGGAAGAAACACTGCACCATCTCTTTTGGGGATGCCCTTTTGCTGTCAGATGTTGGGACTTCATCTGCCCTTCAAGAACACCTAACTTGTCAGTTCTGGAAGCATACCAAGATCTCAAGGACAAACTCAACTACTCTTTCTTTATCGATATTATAATGTTGGGTTCATGGGCAATCTGGATATCAAGAAACAACAAGATTTTTGAAAATATAACTCCTTCATTTGATGGCTGGAAGCACATATTCTTTCAGGAGTTAAAGCTTCTCAAATACAGGATCAAGAAGAAATATGAAGCTCAATTCTCTGCTTGGCTGGATGCTTGGTTGTAATTTATATTTATGTATAGTTCCCTTTGTTTTTTTGTTTTTTTTGTTTCTTAGTCTTTTCTTCTTCTTAGCTGTAGGTTAGACTCCTTTTTTTGGTAGTTTCTCTTCTGTCCTTCTTTTTCTTTTTGTTTGGGCTTACCTCAATCCCACAAGACTTCTGTTGTTTGCCTCTTTCTTTTAATAAAAGTTGCAGTGGGGTGTTTACCCTACTGTTTATAGTAAAAAAAGCAAAGAGGTTGAGCCAACGATGAAAGAATTTTGAAAGATCTTGGAGAAAGACATATGACTGATGGTAAATCATTCTTACATCAAACTTTGAAAAAATTGAGAATAGCGCCGGTAAAAATTAGAAGAGTTAGGTAAGATCCTAGGAAAAAACCCTGTGGGTTAGGGCCCACTGGAAGATACACCATTGAAATTATTTAAAAGAAAGATTGCACTAGTTGAATTAAATGGCTTGAATGAGAAAACAATCTCGAAATAGCTTGAATGGATTAGGAGTGAAAACACGAATCTTCTAAGATATCTTCGGCCCTCCAGAACCAAAGAATAGCGAGAAGTGAAAGATTAAGAGGTACACCGGCATGAGAAAGCATTTGAACCGAGGAGATTTTATGATCGACAAAGCTTGAATTGAAACCACCGGAGAAGAAAAAAACGAAGAATGATGAACTTGAAGAGCATCTTCACGAGAACCACTGGATAAGAACATTGGCGGAAAAGAATGGAGAGACTTCACATCCATAAGATGGATACTCGAATAAGAAATCTGAGTCCTCGAAGAAAACAAGGGTGGGAGGGCGGGAAAACAAAGACAATTTGGGATGAATGAAACAAACACCGTTGAGAATACTTTGAGTTGATCTTGCGGATGTTGAAAATGATTAGATCCACTTGAAGAGAAGCACACCGGTTGAAAAGGGTTGACATGACAATCTCGATGATCACGAAGGATTGGTAATCACATAGGAGTATGAGAACACCGTTTACGAAAGGTATGGAATCAACACTTGACTTCGAAGCAACTCGAATACCACAACTCAAAACAAAAACAAAGCATTGTCTTGCAAAATAAGCCGGAACAAACATATGATAGAGATTTTGTCCGAAGTTTTCATGGTGGGGCCCACACGGGCTCGATCGTACAGCACGATCATGTATAAGGCAGTGCACATGACATACGAAGCATCCCCGAGTCAGCATAGCCAAGGACTCTTTAAGACACAACGAGACCACTGTAAAACCAACCGTGGATGGGCGGACCACTAGACGTCGAACCCCAATCTCGTATCATGCATCTGTCGGAAAGATATCCTAGGAGCTACTTGAATTCCCACTTATAAACTCCCGAAACTTTTCGGTTATGCAATCAGGTGTTGGGGATACAGGGGAAGCATAATATCTCACCCAAACTAACAAATCCTACATCCAGCTGTATCCATCCTTCAACACATAACCAAGAAACCTTCGGAAATCGTTTACCTCAACCTTCGAAAAGCATCCGTTATACGAGTTATGGCAATACTCCTGAACTCCCGCCCCAGTACTGGGTGGCGTCGAGGTTATCTCACCAACAACTGCATAAAAGAGATTTTCGATGTCGGCGAAACTCAGGTATTCCAGAACTGCAATGATAAAATTGTGACGACAACACCTCGGAGCTCAACTCCCCGGGATACTGCCACAACCCCTAAATGTCAGGAGGCACCAAGAATAATGTTCTCTTCACAAAACCATCGGAATGATTCCAAGATACCCGTGTGATCCTAAATTTTTTTTAGTAAAATTTGAGAAGAGAAGAGTCAAAACTCTACGTCAGGAGGCCTCACCAGAGCGACGAAGGGACTGAGGAGTAAAAAGAATCCTACTCTCCGATATATATAATCCTATAGGACTCAAAACAATTTTCTAGACTCAACAACGCCAGTGATTCGATCAAGCAGGGGGCTCCTAAGTTGGGGAAGGCTCTGATTACCAACTTGTAACAACCACTGTCGGTGTCAAAACCGGCGGATCTCGGGTAGGGGGTCCCGAACTATGTGTCTAAGGCGGATGGTAACAGGAGGCAGGGGACACAATGTTTTACCCAGGTTCGGGCCCTCTTGATGGAGGTAAAACCCTACGTCATGCTTGATTAATATTGATGATATGGGTAGTACAAGAGTAGATCTACCACGAGATCAAGGAGGCTAAACCCTAGAAGCTAGCCTATGGTATGATTGTTCTTGGTCCTACGGACTAAAACCCTTCGGTTTATATAGACACCGGAGCGGGCCAGGTTACACAGAGTCGGTTACAATGGTAGGAGATCTATATATCCGTATCGCCAAGCTTGCCTTCCATGCCAAGGAAAGTCCCTTCCGGACACGGGACGAAGTCTTCAATCTTGTATCTTCATAGTCCAGGAGTCCGGCCGAAGGTATAGTCCGGCTATCCGGACACCCCCTAATCCAGGACTCCCTCAGTAGCCCCTGAACCAGGCTTCAATGACGACGAGTCTAGCGCGCGGATTGTCTTCGGCATTGCAAGGCAGGTTCCTCCTCCAAGTACCTCATAGAAGATATTGAAAACAAAGGTAGTGTACGGCTCTGCAAAATAAGTTTCCACATATTGCCAAAGAGAGAATAATATTTACACAAATCTAATCTGCTGACGTATTCCATAGCGTGACATCACACCACGGCCAAGTATTTATTTGAATCGTTTTACTGTCCCACCTCAGCTCATTTAGCGAGGCGGTTTCCTTGGCACGTCTTGTTAAAGCAGAGATCGTGTCCCCTTATTCCGGTATTCTCATCAATACGGGCATGGGTAACCCAGTCGTACCCGTTGGTATATTTTCTCGATCAAAGGCGAGTCCCAAACGGTCATGGGGAGGGCCCTTGGTATTCAACCTCTTATAAAGAGACCAAGGCCTTACTCCTTTCTTTTAATCTCAAACGAGTCGCCCTTCGCCTCGAGTTCCAACACCCAAGCTCCATATTTCAGGTGCTTCGGACCTTCGACAATGTCCGGTTCCGACCTTCGATGCCGATGGATGCCCTCCTCCGTCACGGAGGAGGACGTGCTGAAGTTGAGAGAGGTCAGGTTCTTGACCGGCGAAATCTCGCATAGGCTGCCTGCTCAAGGGCAGGTCATTCCCACTCCCAAGCCTGGTGAGAGCATGGTGTTCATGTCTCACTTCCTTCGGGGGCTAGGCTTCCCGACGGATCCCTTCGTGAGGGGGCTCATGTTTTATTATGGCTGGAATTTCACGACTTAGCTCCGGAGTCCATCCTCCATATTTCCTCATTCATCATCGTGTGTGAAGCCTTCCTCCGTATTACTCCTCACTTCAGACTATGGCTCAAGACCTTCAAAGTAGAGCCGAAGATGATCGAGGGACGGCACGCGGAGTGCGGAGGTGCTTTTATAAACAAGAATGCTGGTGCTCCATGGCCCGAGGGCTCTTTTCAAGGGGAGTCCAGCTTATCGCAACGAGAGTGGTTTTATATCACAGCTCCCAGGAGCACCAAGTGGGTGGCCCTGCCTGCTTTCTGCTCGAGTCCCCCGCCACGACTGGCGTCATGGGTCAATAAGGGGCTGGACTGGGGGTCGGCAAAGGACGTGCCCCTGTTGCAGGGCCGCATCCGTGATCTCCTAGAAAGAGACATCAGTTTGGTCGTGGTGATGCAGGTTATGTTAATTCGCCGAATTATGCCCTGCAAACGTCGCCCCCTCCTCCTGTGGGAGTTCAACCCGGAGGGACCACGAGTTCTCCAACATTTTCTTGGCATGACGCCCGTGGAGATGTACGAATTGTTCTTCGGACCACAAGTAGTGTGTCCGGATTCTACGGAGGACGCAGGTCTGAGCTGCAATCGTCCGGATACTCAAGTAAGTAGCCTTGTGCCCGGACTCGCTATCCGTATATTTATCATAAAATTGCCCCTAAAAGAGTTGTCCTTTAAACAGGAGTGGATAGCGAAAGCAAAGCTAATCAGGTGCCCGCCCCCCCCCTCCCTGAGACCACGTCGGATCCCGTGCTTGTCAGTATGTTGGAGGTTGTGCCTTCGGAGGAAAGCGAGGAAGGGGACAAGGAAGCTATAGCCTCCTCGAAGAAGGTTGTCCGGAAGGGACGAATCGAAAATTCCTCTCCTCTGGGGAAGAAGAGGACCGCCTCTGATGACCCGGAGACCATGGCCTCAAAGCGGGGGAAGAAATCTTCGTCAGAGGGTCCTGCGCCGGGGGATACTTCGGCCGAATTATGCCCTCAAGGGGATCAGCCCTCCACCGAGCCGTAAGTAGAGAGGAGTTTTTCTTTTTAATAAATGGGAGAAATCCTTGTGTTATATCTGAGAAGAGTAATCGAAAATTTACCTTGTAGCTCGGACCTTAGCCCTTCTCAGCAAAGCTCGTCTTCGGGGGATCTTCTTCCGGAGATGATGGAGAGCAGAACGCCTCCCCCTGCCGTACCACCTTGCGAGGCGGGCGAACCTGAGGTATCGTCGCGGAGGGCTTCTCCGAATCCGGCAGGGCCGGAAGGTAGCCATATGGCCCCCCAAAGCCCTCCGCGTCTGGCCTTCGAAAAGGGCCATCGGACGAGTCCGGCACCGTCTGGTGCGCGGTCGGAGGAGCTGAAGGATCTGCTAGGGCGAGCATCTATCTCAGAGGAGCACCATGCATTGATGGTTACAGTGATTGAGAGGATTTCATCCGCGGAGAGCGGCTTGCACGAGGCCGTCAGGAGTTTACTGACAGGATTTGAGGTACGCGAAATAATGTACCTGTCGGTGTCAAAACCGGTGGATCTCGGGTAGGGGGTCCCGAACTGTGCGTCTAGGTCGGATGGTAACAAGAGGCAGGGGACACGATGTTTTACCCAGGTTCGGGCCCTCTTGATGGAGGTAAAACCCTACCTCCTGCTTGATTAATATTGATGATATGGGTAGTACAAGAGTAGATCTACCACGAGATCAGAGAGGCTAAACCCTAAAAGCTAGCCTATGGTATGATTGTTGTTCGTCCTATGGACTAAAACTCTCTTGTTTATATAGACACCGGAGAGGGCTAGGGTTACACAGAGTCGGTTACAATGGTAGGAGATCTACATATCCGTATCGCCAAGCTTGCCTTCCACGCCAAGGAAAGTCCCTTCCGGACACGGAACGAAGTCTTCAATCTTGTATCTTCATAGTCCAGGAGTCCGGCCGAAGGTATAGTCCGGCTATCCGGACACCCCCTAATCCAGGACTCCCTCAGTAGCCCCTGAACCAGGCTTCAATGACGACGAGTCCGGCGCGCAGATTGTCTTCGGCATTGCAAGGCGGATTCCTCCTCCAAGTACTTCATAGAAGATTTTGAACACAAAGGTAGTGTCCGGCTCTGCAAAATAAGTTTCCACATATTGCCATAGAGAGAATAATATTTACACAAATCTAATCTGCTGACGTATTCCATAGCATGACATCACACCACGGCCAAGTCCTTATTTGAATCATTTTACTCTCCCACCTCAGCGCATTTAGCGAGGCGGTTTCCTTGGCATGTCTTGTTAAAGCAAAGATCATGTCCCCTTATTCCGGGATTCTCATCAATACGGGTGTGGGTAACCCAACCGCGCCATTGACTGCTGCGCTTGGGAGATAAGTGAGTTTTACCAGGCTGGTGGGGGCGCATAGTCGCGTCTGCCCATATAAGGGGATAAGGATCCACCTTTTCATCCACGCCTTCTTCCTCCTTTGCCTATCCATTTCCACGCACTCGAGCTCCAGCGCCCAAGTCTGCACACCCCACCTCAACCTTCTCCAGCCATGTCCGGAGCGGGAGGCAAGTGGATTGTCTCCTCCGTCACGGAGGGACACATCAAAGGACTGAGGAAGGCCGGATACTTGTCTAACGACATTGTTGTCGGAGTAAATAACCATGGGTAGCCTAGCCGGCTCCCCCTGGCCCTTCTGAAAAAATTACGAGCCGATTCGGCCCTCAAGAATCCAAGACGCAGGGCCGCCTTCCCCTTGCCGGCTGTCTCCAGGCCGGCTATCGAAAGGCGGCCCGACTTCAGCACTCATGAAGAGAAGCCGCGGGAGGGCCGGCTCCGAGAAGCCGGCCGCGAGAAGGCCGACTCCAAGAAGCCGGCTCCCTTAAAGAGGTCAAGATCGTACCCTCGAAGTCTGCATCCACATAACGGTGATGTGACGGGGCGTGGCTACAGTGAAGCTTGCCACCCCCGAATCCCGGAGCACGCCTGGCACAGTGCGCTGTACGGGTGGCCATGACCCATCCGGCGTAGCACTGTTGCCATGTTGACCCTGATGTCATCCACGACGGGTTACCAGTACGGCCCACGGGCGGTGGGCCCCTTCGGGCAGAGAGACACCCGAAGGCGGCTAGACCTCCCCCAGTCGGCCCAAGATAGGGCTGGCTCCCCACAGCCGGCTTGCCACCTCCCTCGAAGAAGACGCCCCATTAAGAAGAAAAGACGCGGTGGGGCTACAGTGATCGCCCACCGGGCAGCAGCACTGTAGCCACGCACACCTCGGCGAAGCCCTCGCCACCAAGATTGAGCAACAGTAACCAGCCGCCGACAAGGCCCCGACAGTGGGGCCTGCCTGTTGACCAAGGAGCCGGCAGCCGACGGGACCCACTAGCCGGCGGGCCCCAGCAGCCGGCGCAGAAGCCGGAGAGCGTAGACACAGACGGCTGGGCCCCGCGCCCAGCTGGATTACCATTGTACCCCTGGGGGGGTAGGCCTATATAAACCCCCCGGGGCATCCATGCAAAGAGAGATCAATCCCTGCTAGTCTCAGACACCACATAGGGAGGAGAAGAGAGCAAGCCGTGCCCTTCTTCCTCCTCTCGCCAACAGCTCAAGGAGCACCGTGTAGCTACTTGTTCATCTAGTGACCATGCGGAGACCCCGCAGAGCAGCAGTAGAGGTGTTATCTCCACGGAGAGCCCCGAAGCTGGGTAAGATTCGCCGGCGTGCATGTCTTCGCCTCATCCCGTTTCCAGGCACCGGCGACGTCTTACTGGCTCCCACAATGATAAGCCACCCGTTGGCATATGTCGCACCTACCACCCGACATTTGGCGCCCACCGTGGGGCTAGGTGCACCGTCGTCCGGAGACCTGTTCTGGACGGGAACCTTCTTCCTCCCCCGCGAGCATAGCCAGCCCGGCACGCCCGATGGCGCTTGCCACGACGTGCTACAAGGCGTCACCAACATCTGTACGGCGAGCAGCCTCGCCAATCTCCTTGACAAGACTCTCATCTCTGACGAGCTCGCCCCCGACGCGCGCGCCGACCACCTCGTCAACCTCCTCGGCTAGCTCCACGTCTCCGGCGAGCTTGCTGTGGACTTGGAGTCGGTTGGCTCCACCGATCCGATGCCTGTCGACTCCGACACGGCCTCGCTCTACACGTTCCCCACCAACATCGCGATCTACAACAACCCGCTTCCCCGGGCCGATGGCTGCGACGCTGTCACCACCGAGGTGATGGTGATCGGCCATGGCGGCGCTTCTGATGAGAGCGCCCACGACGCCCCGCACGAGGCGGTCCACGACTTGTCCATCCCCTCCCGGCCGATGCCGATGCTGAAGCACTGGAAGCTCGCCGCCTCGCCCTCCTTGCGGAGGGCCGGAAGTTGGTTTCCATGAGACGCCTCGCTGAGGCCCACCGACGCGAGGCCGACCGCGCCGCCTTTGGCATGCCGCCCCCAGGCGGGCCTAGCCGGGCCGGTGTTGTCAGACAGCGCGGCGCTGTCGTCGCCGATATGCTAGGAGTCGACCGCCCAGTCTACGCTACTCCACTCGAGAACCTGCACGCCGCCCAGGCGGCCGTAGACGAGGTAGATAGACTGGGGGCCGAAGAGCTCCCCCACATGACCCGACGCATCCAGCAGCTGATCGATGCAGCCGCGCAGCGGCACGAAGCCGACGCCCGCGCGGAAAGCCCTCCCCCGCGCCGAGATCACGGCGCGACGTCCCGGACGCCGACTACGGGTAAAACCCGCGCGCGGCGCGAGAAAGAACCGGCTGCCAGCCGAAGCCGAACCTGAATCTCCATGGAGCGAGACGCAGAAGGCCACCCCCGGGCCGTGGAGTGGCGGGGCAACCTGCCTCCGCCCCGGCCCCGTGGAGAGAGATATCCCACCCCGCCGCCTGTTGCGCATCCGACTCTCAGCGGCCGGCTAGGTCGCCGTGAAGGAGTCGGCGAGAACGACGCCCACCATCGGATCGACCGCCTGGCGCGATCCCTGGCGCTAGAAGAAGAAGACGATGTCGGCCCGCCTTGCTTCGGCCCCCGCATCCGCGACGAGCCTTTCCCCAATGGGTTCTCGCTCCCAAGAGACACGCCCAAGTACAACGGCTCCGTGAAGCCGGAAGATTGGTTGATCGACTACTCCACGGCGGTTAGCATAGCCAACGACACCAGGCGTGTTGCCGTGAAGTACGTGCCCCTCATGCTGCAGGGCACGGCGCGGACCTGGCTCAACAGCCTCAAGCCATACAGCATCAACAGCTGGCTAGACTTCACAGAAGCCTTCGTCCGCAACTTCACCAGCACCTACAAGCGGGCTCCCAAGCCCAGACAGCTCTCCTTGTGCGTACAAGGCCCCGCCGAGTCCACTCGCGACTACGTCACGCGTTGGGCCGAGCTCCGCAACTCTTGTGAAGGGGTGCACGAGGTGCAAGCCATAGAATACTTCACTGCCGGGTGCCGAGAAGGCACCGTCCTCAAGCACAAGCTCCTCTGCAACGAGCCGACTACCCTCGACGAGCTTCTGATCATAGCGGACAAGTACGCCACCGCCGACTCCTCGATGAAGACCAAACTCCGGGTAGACGCGTCCGGAAAGGTACTCAACCCGGCGCCCAAGACGCCGGCTGGGGACTCCGGCCGACGCCCACACCAGAACGACCACAAGTGCAAGGGCCCAGTGCCGCCCTCCACCAGTCGGCAGGTGGCCATAGTCGAAGACGAGCAGCCCGAAGCACGGCCCGCACCCAAGAAGCAGAGGGGCAGCAAGCCGGCTTGGCAGCCGGCCTTCTCCTACGAGCAGACTCTCGACGCCCCGTGCAAGTTCCAAAGTGGCGCGAAGTCGTCCAACCACACGACCCAGAAGTGCCACTGGCTCACCCGAATCTCTAACGGCGAAGGGCTCGCGCCGCCTCCGCCTGCCGGTCCGCCGCCTCCGGCTCCGCAGCCGCCGGTCGCTCGGCCCGCAGTCGGAGCCGTGCATGATGAGTTCCTCGACGAGCACGCCGCCTATATCATCTTTACAAGTCAGACCGAAGACCGGCGCAGCAAACGCCGAGAGAACCAAGAAGTCAGCATGGTTGCTGCCAACCCCGCCGAGCACATGCACTGGTCAGAAAAACCTATCAGCTGGAGCCGGACCGACCACCCAGAGGTGATGCCGTCTCCCGGCTCTTATGCGTTGGTTTTGGATGCCACCCTTGCAACGGATAGACGCGCTGCCCGATTCTCCCGCGTGCTGATAGATGGCGGGAGCAGCATCAACATCCTGTACCGTGACACCATGGAGAAGCTGAATGTCAAGACAAAGCAACTCATGCCTACTCGGACTGTGTTCCATGGCATCGTACCCGGCCTGTCCTGCGCCCCCATTGGCAAGATCAAGATTGATGTACTTTTTGGGGACAAGGAGCATTTCCGCCGGGAAGCGATCTGGTTTGAAGTGGTGGACCTGGAGAGCCCTTACCATGTATTGCTTGGCCGACCTGCCTTGGCCAAGTTCATGGCAGTTCCCCACTATGCATACCTCAAGATGAAGATACCGAGCACCAAAGGCGTCATCACCATAGCCGGCGATTACAAGAAGTCCTCTGAGTGCGCAGCAGCCAACAGTCGGCTGGCCGAGTCCCTTGTGATTGCCGAAGAAAATAAGATGTTGGACCGAGTCATGGCCATGGCCGGCAAGCAGTCGGCCTTGTCCCCCGATCCCAAGGAGCATGATGCTCAAGGATCTTTCCAGCCGGCCAAGGAGACGAAGAAGATACCTCTTGACCCCGAGCGCCCAGAGAGGTTTGTCGTCATCGGGGCAAACCTAAACAGCAAATAGGAAGGCGAGCTCGCCGATTTCCTCCGTGAGAATCGGGACATCTTTGCATGGTCCCCCAAGGACATGCCGGGCGTCCCGAAGGAATTCGCCGAGCACAAACTACGCGTCCGAGAAAACGCGAAGCCAGTCAAACAACCCCTCCGCTGACTGTCGGAGGAGAAACGCGGGATTGTGGGAGAGGAGATAGCCCGGCTTCTGGCAGCCGGCTTCATTATGGAAGTTTTCTTTCCAGAGTGGCTCGCCAACCCGGTCCTCGTGCTAAAGAAAACCAACAAGTGGCGCATGTGTATAGACTACACGAGCCTCAACAAGGCCTGCCCCAAAGATCCCTTTGCCCTGCCAAGGATTGACCAAGTGATAGACTCCACGGCCGGATGCGAGCTGTTGAGTTTCTTGGATGCTTACTCAGGGTATCACCAGATAAAGTTAAATCTGGCAGACCGCCTGAAGACCGCCTTCATCATGCCATTCGGAGCCTTCTGCTACCTGACTATGACATTCGGCTTGAGAAATGCCGGTGCCACTTTTCAGCATTGCATGCAGAAGTGCCTCCTCAAGCAACTCGGCAGAAATGCCCACGTCTACGTAGACGACATTATAGTGAAGACGGAGAAGCGCGGCACCTTGCTGGAAGACCTCAAGGACACATTTGAGAACCTACGCCGGTTCCAAATCAAGCTTAACCCCGAGAACTGCGTGTTCGGAGTGCCAGCCGGCCAGCTCCTAGGCTTCCTGGTCTCCAAACGCGGCATCGAATGCAACCTAGTAAAGATCAAGGCCATTGAGAGAATGGCGATTCCCACCAAACTTCGAGATGTCCAGAAGTTTACCGGATGCTTGGCCTCCCTGAACCGCTTCATCAGCCGGCTCGGAGAGAAAGCTCTTCCCCTCTACCGCCTCATGAAGAAGACCAACCACTTTGAGTGGAATGACCAAGCCGATCAAGCTTTTCACGAGCTGAAGAAGATGCTGGCCACGCCGCCTGTCCTGGCGGCGCCGACTGAGAAAGAGCCCATGCTCCTCTACATTGCCGCAACCAGCCGGGTGGTCAGCACCGTCATCGTAGTCCAACGCCCAGAAGAAGGCCGAGCCCAGCCGGTCCAGAGGCCGGTGTACTATTTGAGCGAGGTGCTGTCTACCTCGAAGCAGAACTACCCGCACTACCAAAAGATGTGCTACGGCATGTACTTCGCCGCCAAGAAGCTGAAGCCCTACTTCCAAGAGCATCCCATCACGGTTGTATGCACCGCCCCGCTGGCCGAGATCATAGGCAGCCGGGATGCATCCGGCCGGGTGGCGAAATGGGCCATCGAGCTGGCCCCCTATACGATCTTCTACCAGCCTCGCACCGCCATCAAGTCCCAAGCATTGGCCGACTTCCTCATCGACTGGGCCGAGACCCAGTACCTACCGCCGGCTCCCGACTCCACTCATTGGCGCATACACTTCGATGGGTCCAAGATGTGCACCGGCTTGGGAGCCGGTGTCATCCTCACCTCTCCCAAAGGCGACAAGCTCAGATACACGCTGCAAATTCACTTTGCCGCCTCCAACAACGTGGCCGAGTACGAGGCGCTCATACACGGGCTCCGGCTTGCCAAAGAACTCGGCATTCGCCGGATCCTATGTTATGGCGACTCGGACTTGGTGGTCCAGCAATCATCCGGCGACTGGGATGCCAAGGACGCAAATATGGCAAGCTACCGCTTCCTCGTTCAGCAGATCAGTGGGTATTTTGAAGGATGCGAGTTCCTCCACGTACCACGAGCCGACAACGAGCCAGCTGATGCCCTGGCTCGAATAGGCTCCACTCGGCAAGCAATACCAACCGGTGTCTCTCTACAATGCCTCCTCAAGCCGTATATCAAGCCGTCTCCAGAGTCCGATTCCATCTTCGTGCCGCCTGACCCCGACGCAGCCGGCTCGAAGAACCAAGCAGGTGACCTGGGAACTTCGATAGTCGGCCAGGGGGTATCAGCAGGCGGCTCGGGGACTTCCGTAGTTACGCCCGACCCGGGGACTGCCTCACCCGGCTCGGGGACTGCGGTAGTCGGCCCGGAGACTACACCAACACAACAGGCGGCGGCCGACTCCAGCATTTCACCACCCAGCCCACCCGCCCTGGTCGCAGTAGCCGTTCTGGCAATAGAAGAAGTCGCAGGTCCGTCATCGGCTCAATCCATCCTCAACTTCCTAATAAACCAAGATCTTCCGGCTGACGAAGTAGAGGCAAGACAAGTCCAATGCCGAGCCGGAGCATACACAATCATCAAACAGAGAACTCGTCAAGCGCGGTGTCACTGGAGTCCTCCAGCGATGCGTTGAGCAAGAGAAGGGCATTGCAATCCTTAGGGACATCCACCAAGGAGAATGCGGCCACCATGCGGCCTCAAGATCACTCGTCGCCAAAGCCTTCCGCCATGGTTTCTTTTGGCCGACTGCTTTGGATGACGCCAAGAAGTTAGTTAAACATTGCAAAGGGTGCCAACTCTTCAGCTCCAAGCAACACATGCCGGCTTCAGCACTCAAGACCATTCCCCTCACTTGGCCCTTCGCCGTTTGGGGACTGGACATGGTGGGCCCATTCAAGACGGCGCGCGGCGGCATGACACATTTGCTTGTCGCCGTGGACAAATTCACCAAATTGATTGAGGCAAAGCCGATCAAGAAGCTGAATGGGCCGACTGCCGTCACATTTATCACAGATATAACAACTCGGTACGGCGTACCACACAGCATCATCACCGACAATGGCACGAATTTCGCCAAGGGAGCCTTGGCACGTTTTTCTGCGCGACGCAAGGCATCCGGTTGGACCTAGCATCCGTCGCCCACCCCGCAGTCAAACGGCCAGGTCGAGCGAGCCAACGGCCTCATCCTTTCCGGCATCAAGCCCCGACTGATCGTACCACTGGAGAGTTCTGCCGGCTGTCCTCTGGAGTCTGCGCACTACACCAAACAAGTGAACCGGCTTCACTCCTTTCTTCCTCGTATATGGTGCCAAGGCGATCATCCCAACTAACACCGAGTTCGACTCGCCTCGGGTAACCATGTACACGGAAGCCGAGGCCAAGGAAGCACGAGAAGACGGCATCGACCTGCTGGAAGAAGGCCGGCTGTTAGCCCTCAGCCGGTCCGCCATCTATCAGTAGGGCCTGCGCCGCTACCACAGCCGGAAGGTCAAGCCAAGATCCTTCCAAGAGGGCGATCTTGTGCTCCGGCTGATCCAGCGAACAGCCGGCCAGCACAAGCTCTCGTCCCCTTGGGAGGGCCCCTTCGTCATCAGCAGAGCCTTAGGCAACGACTCCTACTACCTGATCGATGCGCAGAAGCCGAAGGCACGAAAGAGAGACGACTCCGGCAAGGAGTCGGAACGACCATGGAACGCCAACCTCCTCCGAAGGTTTTACAGTTGAAATGCAGTATGTATCACGCTAACTTTTATACTAAGTTCGAGGCAATAGGCCCCCCGAGGAGAGCCCGGGGACTGCCATCTTTTGTCTATGAATGAAAAGTATCATGCTTATGGCCTTGTCATTACATTCACTTTTTTCCGTCCGGCACCGGGTTCGACTAGTCGGCCCGGGGACTGGCCGCCTGGAGTTATATTAGAAGTCCTACCCGCAGTCAGACAAGTAGTGTGTCGGCTCCCAAGCTTTCTCTTGCCAAAAGTCGCAGTTCGAAGAACCGGCTGTCCGGCTGGCAAGAGTTAAGGGCAGGAACGGGTGCCCACACGAAAAACGGCTAGGGACTAACGGACTAATATAACAAAAGCCGGTTCTTCTCCCACCACCGACCGGCTACCAGAGTAGCCGGCTGGCCGGCTTCCATTCACCTCGCTCCAATCTAAGAAAGCTCGAGTACTTGCCTTCCCAGAAGGGGAAGGCGGCAAAGGAAACAGCCTAAGGATAAAAAGCATACATGAATGGAAACCAAGCATGCAATAATATTTACATAAAAGACCTTCAAAAGGCCAGCATTTGACATAGTTTGAATACACCCCCAGTGGGTGGAACTGCGCAAGTTTGATAAAATCATTCAAAAGGCAACAAGCGGGAAAAAAGAAAGACGGCAGACTAAGCCAAGGGAGCGACTGGCGAGTCGGGCAGGTCGGTGGAGACGGCAGTGCCGGCTGGAGGAGTGGCCGGCTGGCGAACCTCGGCATGATCACCGCCTCCTGCAAAGGGCGCGCTAGCACGCGCCTCGTTGCTGGAGGCACGATCAGGCTGAGGCTGGCTGGCCGCTTCACCGTCCGGCTCAACGTCTTCGCCCTCCTCTCCTTCGTCGTCTTCACCTTCATCGCTGGAGGCGATCTCCTCTGCCGAGTCTTCACCTGCTTCCGGGTCCAGCCCGAACCACTCCTCCGGCTGGACAGCGCTGTCATCATTAATTTTGGGAGCGAAGACGCTGATGTCAGTACACTCGGCGATCGTCGATGCGCGCTGAGCGATAGCCGGCCGCACCTCCTCCAGCTCTTCGTCGGCCTCCAGCCGCCAGGTGCGCAGATGGTCCAGGTTCAGCCCCGGGTACCAAGCTCGGACGAACTCCAATGCCCGCCCAGCTCCAAACCGGGCCGCTGATGCTTTCCAAGCCTCGAAGCGGCCAACCGCAACTTCCAGCTAGTCGGCAGTCCGACTCGGGGTGCGGGGAATCGTCTCGCTTGGCCAGAGGGCGGCCAACACCTGCGCCCCAGCGCACTGGAGGCGGCGGAGCATACGATGAGCTGGCTGCAGCCGCGCTTGGACCGCCAAGAGTTGCTCCTCAAGCGTCCGACTCGCGTCCGGCGCGATGTCGGCCCCCGCCTGACGGCGCGCTTCGCGATGGGCCTCGATGGTTTGGGTGGCAAAGACGGAGTAGCCGGGAAAGTAGTCTACACAGAGAATAAAAAGCAGCACAAGTCAGAACACAAATCAGGCAGCAAGGGGCATGCAAGGAGCAAGGAAGGCGGCTTACCGTCGATCAAATCCTCAATACGGCCGATGCCTTCATTCAGCGCTTGCCTGGTCTCAGCCCAGCCCGCCGCTTCGGTCTCGAACTCAGCCTTCAGGGCGGCTTCGTTATCTTGCGCCTTCTTCAGGGCCGCCTTGTGGCTCTCCTCCTGGTCAGCCAGCTTCTTAGCCAGGCGGTCACGCTCCAGGACCAAGGCGTCGTACTCAGTTTCCTTGGCGCGAAGGGCGGCCTGCGCCTCGCTGAGCTGCCCCCTCAAGTCGGCATTGGCTCCTGCAAGCATGAAGATAAATGAAAAATTAATAAGGGGAAGTCATCAAGGAAGATCCGACCCGGCTGCTCAGCAGTCGGCCCGAATCTCGGGGACTACACCCAGTGGGTGCGCTGACGCGCCCCCACAGGAGATGAACGAGACAAACACGCACTCCGGCTGCTGGTTAGGTCCTCAGTTCTCCGGCCCAACTCCTGAGCCTGGGAGTTGAAGGCGGCTGCGCGAAGGTTATGATACTCCTGGAAGATTATACAGGAGGCAAGGATAAGTTAAGTTGTCAGGACCTAGTAAGTTCCAAACCGCCTGCGCAGCAGCCGGCTTGGAACTCGGGGACTACATCCAGTGGGTGCGCTGACGCGCCCCCAGGGAAGAAATCGAAAGAGCAAAATAACCAAGGACAGAAGACTCACCCGGATGACGGCCCGCGTCAAGAGAAACTCTTGAGTGTATCGCTACAGTGAGGCGGCCTGAGCTTGAAGCCAGTTCCGGACCTCCTGGGCTGCAGCGTTCAGCTCACCCGTCCCCCCGCTGGGAGTCCACTCGGACGTGCTGACGCTGGCCGTCTCCAGGGCCTCCGCCGTCTGGCTGGCGCCCGCTGCTCGGTGCGGTTCCGGCACGGAGGCGCCACCCCCTGCGCGCCGGTGCAATGCTGGCTGCACCTCGAGGCCGTCCCCGGCCGCCAGCTCGCCCCTGGACGGCTGCTCTGGCACCGCAGCTGATTGGCCGCTTTGGCCCGCTCCAGTCGGCGCCGTCTGCGACGCCCCCTCCACGAAGATCACGGGATCTTCCCGCCTCTCCATCACCGGCGGGCCTTGGTTGACCTCCTCCGACGGGGGCACGGGAACGTCGGGGGCCACGGCGCGGAGGGGAACAACGAGCAGCGGAGGCCGGTTGTGCGAAGCCTCCAACTCCGTCTCCGCGGCTGCCGCCTTCGCCTAGGCCTTGGCCGCCGCGTCGGCCTGCTCCTTCGTCGCCTGGGCGGTCCTTCGCTCCGCCGCCTCCCGCTCCTCCCGCGCGTTCCGCTCTGTGGCCTCCTTAAGGTCGGCGCGGGGATCCACGCGGCGGGAGCTTGAGGACCCCCCAGTCGGCCCGACTACGGAGCCGCCAGGACCTCGCTCGAGAGAAAGCGGCGCCCTGTCCGGCAAGAAAAGAAAGGTTTAGAAGAGTTTCGGACGAAGAAGACAAAAAATATATACGCAAGACATTCGACGACTTACGCAGAGATCGCCTGCGGCTGCTTCACCGCCTTGTGGAAGCGGGCCGCCTCCGCGGCCGCCTCATCCCACTTGGTCGCCGCCGTGGAGGCCTTGGATTTTTTCGGCCGGCTGCCGAAGAAGGTCGACGCGGCCCGGCGCTTCTGCGCGCCGCCACGGACAGCCGGCACCACATACGAGCCCGCGCCTTGATGATCGGGCGCCGGCTGGCGGTGCGGGGAGACTTCGACCTCGTCGTCATCTGGCCAGTCCTCGAAGCTGTCCCCGAGTCCCGCACCTCCAGCCTCGTCGCCTTCCCCCACGATGGCGTCTTCCATGGCGGCCGCTCCCAGGTCCGGATCGTCGACGTCGTCCACCGTGCGGTTGGGGAGGAGCTGGCGCTCTACCCCCACGGCCCCGGCTGTCGGCGGGAGAAGAGGGTTCTGCAAAAGGCCAACGAACTGATCAAGAGTCGGCTGTCATGAGGCCGGCTACAAAAAGGAAGAAAAGAAGAAAGAACTTACGGCAGGCGGAGGGTTGGCGCGGGAATACGGCTCCTTGCCGTATTGCCAATCCTCGACGAGCTTGCAGTTGGAGATATAATTCACCATGTAAGACACCTCTGCGTGAGGCATCTCCCTGGTGCTCAGGCGGCACGGGTCGAAGCGGCCGCTCATTTGGCAGATCATGTGAGGCCGGCCTTGGAGCGGAAGAACCCGGCGCTCCACGAAGGCGGCCACCAAGTCGGCTCCGGTCAGGCCCTCCGACTAGATCATCACCCGAAGCCGGGAGACGGCTGCGTTCCCGGCCTGAGACAGCGACCTGGCCCGGTAGCTCCACGAAGGCTGCCTCCCAGCCGGCGGGCCGGCTACATAATCCGGCAGGTTGACGTACTCGCCTTGCTGGGCGACGTTCTTCACGTAGAAATAAGACTTCTGCCAAAGCTTCACCGACTGGATCAGCGGAATGGACGGGAACGGATTGTTCTCGCTCGCCTGCCTCATGGCAATGAAGGCTCCGCAGGGGGCGAGCACGCCCGCGACGACGGTGCCGAGCTTGCTTTGGAAGAACTCCCCCAGAGCTCGAGCGTGGGGAGAACTCCAAGAAAGCCCTCGCACAGGGTGATGAAGGCCGACAGCAGCATCACCGCGTTGGGCGTGAGGTGATGCGGCTGGAGGTGGTAGAACTCGAGGAAGGCTCGAAGGAATCCGCTCGCCGGGAGGCCGAAGCCGCGCAGGCAGTGCGAGCGGAAGATCACCCGCTCGCCCTCCTCTGATGCCGGCGAAATCTCCCTCGCCGGCGCTTGACGAACCCGCACAAGGTTCTTGCTGGGCAGACGCCGCGTCCGGCGGAGGAACTCGACGTGGTCCTCGTGGACATTGGAGCCATCCCACGAGCTCGACAGTGCCATGGGAGCGATGCGGCGGGGAGCAAGACGAAGCGACGGCGGAACGGCACGACAAAGAGTTGCTGCGGCGAAGAGAAGAAGAAGGAGGGTGAGAAGTGGCGGAGTGAGGGAGAGCGCGCGAGCCTCTGTCGCTCCCCCTCCTCCTCCTACTTATAGACCGCGCGGTGGAGCCGAGGAGGCGCGGCGTGGGGGAACGTGGGGATCAACTGCGCCCACTCCCCCACGTCCCGCAATTATTGTGCCTTGATGGCGGAATAAAACCGCCGCGGGAAGGTGAGCGGTCCATGTGGGCCGCAGAAGATCCGCACTCGGACCGAGGCCTGCGAGTGGCGGGCCAGGGCCTGCGGCGGCGTCCCGTCGCGCGCGTACATTGGCAGGATTTCCTCGCCACGTGGCCCGCGTTCCCGCCTTCGAGAAACGGAGCTTTTCCGAAGACGGCGCGCACGAGCGAAGCCGGCCCCTCGGGATAGGAAGCTGACCTAGCTTCTCGTCCCTTTGTCAGCCTCGAAGCTCGATCAGCTTCGGGGACTACGATCGGAGTAAATAACCATGGGTAGCCTAGCCGGCTCCCCCTGGCCCTTCTAAAAAAATTACGAGCCGATTCGGCCCTCAAGAATCCAAGACGCAGGGCCGCCTTCCCCTTGTCGGCTGTCTCCAGGCCGGCTATCAAAAGGCGGCCCGACTTCAGCCCTCATGAAGAGAAGCCGCGGGAGGGCCGGCTCCGAGAAGCCGGCCGCGAGAAGGCCGACTCCAAGAAGCCGGCTCCCATAAAGCGGTCAAGATCGTACCCTCGAAGTCTGCATCCACATAACGGCGATGTGACGGGGCGTGGCTATAGTGAAGCCTGCCACCCCCGAATCCCGGAGCACGCCTGGCACAGTGCGCTGTACGGGTGGCCATGACCCGTCCGACGCAGCACTGTTGCCACGTTGACCCTGATGTCATCCACGACGGGTTACCAGTACGGCCCACGGGCGGTGGGCCCCTTCGGGCAGAGAGACACCCGAAGGCGGCCAGACCTCCCCCAGTCGGCCCAAGATAGGGCCGGCTCCCCACAGCCGGCTTGCCACCTCCCTCGAAGAAGACGCCCCATAAAGGAGACAAGACGCGGTGGGGCTACAGTGATCGCCCACCGGGCAGCGGCACTGTAGCCACGCTCACCTCGGCGAAGCCCTCGCCACCAAGATTGAGCAACAGTAACCAGCCGCCGACAAGGCCCCGACAGTGGGGCCTGCCTGTCAACCAAGGAGCCGGCAGCCGGCAGGACCCACTAGCCGGCGGGCCCCAGCAGCCGGCGCAGAAGCCGGAGAGCGTAGACACAGACGGCTGGGCCCCGCGCCCAGCCGGATTACCATTATACCCCTGGGGGTAGGCCTATATAAACCCCCCGGGGCATCCATGCAAAGAGAGATCAATCCCTGCTAGTCTCAGACACCACATAGGGAGGAGAAGAGAGCAAGCCGTGCCCTTCTTCCTCCTCTCGCCAACAGCTCAAGGAGCACCGTGTAGCTACTTGTTCATCTAGTGACCATGCGGAGACCCCGCAGAGCAGCAGTAGGGGTGTTATCTCCACGGAGAGCCCCGAAGCTGGGTAAGATTCGCCGGCGTGCATGTCTTCGCCTCATCCCGTTTCCAGGCACCGGCAACGTCTTACTGGCTCCGACAATGATAAGCCACCCATTGGCATATGTCGCACCTACCACCCGAAAATTGCGCACTGGCTTCCCGAAGAGGGGCAGCTCATCCCCACCCCTAGGCCCCATGAGAGGGTGGTGTTCCTCCCCCATTTCCTCCGCGGACTGGGCTTCCCTCTCCACCCATTTGTCTGGGGGCTCATGTTCTACTATGACCTGGATTTCCACGGTCTGGCCCTGAATTTTGTCCTCAACATCTCGGCGTTTATCGTCGTGTGCGAGGCCTTCTTCCGCATCCGCCCCCATTTCGGCCTATGGCTCAAGACTTTCAATGTCAAGCCAAAGGTGGTGCACGGCACCCAAGGGGAGTGCGGAGGCGCCATGGTGGGCAAGATGCCCAACGTCCTATGGTTCGAGGGCTCCTTCGTGGAATCCCTAAAGGGGTGGCAGTCGGGGTGGTTTTACATCACCGAGCCGCGTGACCCTGAATGGGTCGCAGCCCCCGAGTTCCGATCCGGACCCCCTACGCGGCTCGCCTCCTGGAAAGAGGCGGTCCTGTCGTGGGGTAAAAAAGGAGAGCTGACCGGACTCCGAACATGCGTCCAAACCCTGGTGGACAGGAATCTCAAACTTGTCAACGTAGTCCAGGTTATGCTCATCCGTCGGATCCTCCTGTGTCAACAACGGGCTCTAAACCTGTGGGAGTTTGAACCAGCGCGGCACCGAACTCTGAGCAGGCTCTTCGACATGACGTACGAAGATGCCTGGAAGGTGCTTTTCAAGGGCGCCGAGGCCCCCGCATCCGCTACCGAGGATCGCGGATTCAGCACGCAGCGTCACGCTCGTGCGGTAAGCTGTTTTCACCTTTTACAGGGTATTAGTTTTTCATAGTTTGACTCCATGCAGGATCTAAGTTCCCTTACCTTTGACAGGATTGGCAGGAGACGTCCGGACAAATTAACTGTCCGACTCCTTTGCCCAAAGGCCCAGCGGACGCTTGCTTGGCGAAGCTGCTGGTTCCGGCACCCTACGTGGTGCCGGAGAAGAAGGCCAAGAAGAAGGCCACGGGGACTTAAAAGAGTGCCCGGCGCCAGGAGGTGTCGGATTCACCATCCGACGACTCCAAGGCGCACTGCTCCCATGAAGACGAGGAGGAGGAGGAAGAGACCTCTCCCCCCCCCCAGCGGGGGGAGGGAAGAAAAGGAAGGCCGCCCCAACCGGGGAGGCCGAAGGTTCCAAGAGGGGGAAGACCCCTCCTCCGGACTACTCCACCAACGCCGACGACGGCGAAGAGGAGTGGCCGCACAGGGCCAAGCCCCTGGCGAAATCGTAAGTATCCGGATACCAGAGTGATTCATAGTATTCCCCCATTGCACAGCTTTTCCTTATGTCGAACATGATTGTGCAGTCCGCCCAAGGCCGGGCTCGACGAGTCGTCGAGCGGCTCCCTGGACTCGTCGGATGTGAATGTGCTTCTGATGGCTTCCTCCCCCCACCCTACGGACGGCGCCGAGGTGGCGTCCCAACAGGTTCCAAGCCAAGAGGAGGTGGTCCTGGAGGCACCGCAAGGCAACCTCCCGGACTCCAGGCATAAAGGGGATAGAACCCCCAAGGTCTCCAAGTCCGGCCTTGAGCCGGACACCGTGCCGGAACCTTCAACGGTTCCGGACTCCGGTAGGCAGCCTCCTTCCAAGAGGAGCAAGCCTACCGAGCCGGTGATCTCCGTCCAACCGGAGGCACCGGACAATTTGCTGGAGACGCTTAACGGCGCCTCCATCGACGAGGAGCACCGCACTATCATGAGTGTGGTGATCCAGAAGGTTCGGTCTGCCAAGAGCAGACTGACTGAAGCCTGTGCCAGCTTTCTAACAGGCTTTGAGGTAAGTAAAGAATATGTAAAAATATTACCGCATAGACAGTAGCCCCTGATGCTATGTTTGGCGTTCGGAAAGAAAAGCCGAATAGAGGATCTAATAATCACAGGAGTCTAACATAATCGAGTCAATATGCGTATGCAGGCTTCGCTGCTGGCCTCCGCCGCACTAACTGCGGAGGTGGATACGCTGAAGCAGAAACTCGAGCGGTCCGAGCAAGAGCTCGGCCTAGCCAAGCAGCAGCTCAAGGAGAAGGAAGGTAAGAAATACCTTATTGAAATATGTGAAAGGTGCAATTGCAAAAACTGACAGGATTAACGCGGCTATTGTAGGGGCCACAACTGAGGTGGTGACCCTTGAGCAAGTGCTATCCGAGGCCGAAAAGAGGGCGACCACGGAGCGCACCGAGCGGGAGAAGCATGAGACGCAGGTTGGCGAGGTGCGGCAAGAGCTCCAGGCTCCCATGAAAAAACATGAGAGTTTGGAGCTTGACTCGAAGACGCGAGAGTCTGAGCTCGCGGCGTCCATTGAAGATGCCAAGTCTGCCAAGGCCGAAGCCCAGAAGGCCCTCCAGGAGGTTGAGGCAATAAAAAAGATAGCGGCGGGTAAGGCATTCTTTATGCAAAGCAAGCACGTAAAAGTGAATTACTTGTCACTTACCCGAATCCGGAGCTCTCCAGGAGCATTCGCAGACTTGCCCCGTAGCGTGTCGGATACCACCGCCTTCTACCACACCGAGGAGGGAAGCTCGACGGAGAAGGTGTTCTGGTCTTAGTATGCTGAGGCCGAACACCCGGTGCCCTTAAGCGACCAGCTGAAATAGCTGGTCGAGCTCCATAAGGTGGCCGAACAGGCCATGAAGGGCCTCATAGTCTGGCTGTGGCCTGGAGAGGCCATGCCTGGGAGCTACTTCGGGCTGGTGAGGCGGCTGGTGGAGGCCTATCCAAGGCTCGAAGTCATCAAGCGCTCCGTATGCATCGAGGGTGCCCGTAGGGCGCTTGCACGTGCGAAGGTGCACTGGGGCAAGCTGGATGCTGATAAGCTTGTGAAGGACGGGCCACCGCCGGGCAAGGAGCATCGCAAGCCCGAGATGTATTATGAGGGCGTTCTGAAGGGTGTCCGCCTTGTGGCGGATGAATGTTCCATGAATGTAATTTTTCAGTGAACTCGCTCGTTTTGTCCTGTGCGCTGAAAACTTGTTCATGTGTGCTAAGCAATGCTTTTTGAATTTAAAATATTACCTTATGTGCGGCCGTTTATCAAATTTGAGAGATGGCGAGTTGTCGGCTTCTACCCCCATGGCACGAGTGCTGGGGTGTTCGGGATAAACATGAGCGCTCTTTTTCCCATTCTTGGGTCCTTCGAGGGAGGCGCTCAACACAACGAACAAGGCAATCAGACTATAGTGCTTGAACACTCTCACTTAGCCATAGAATTCTATAATTTTAAATTTCGGCGAAGCCCCTAGTGTTCAGAAGACCGAGTTCGGGGCGCTATCCACGCCTAGGCCGGACAAAGCCGACTCCTCGCTCTAAGCGGCATAAGTCTTTAGGGACTCGAAAACCTCTCGAACAGCGACCAGCTCTCGCCTCATCATGACGGTCAGTTTTAGCTTTCTCTACTGAGGTGCTTAGCCCAGCTCAACTGGGGCACAATCGCAGTAGTTCTCCTAGTGCTACCTTAGCCGATATAACAGAACGTAAGGTACCAAAACATAGGAGCCGGGCAAACCCAACATTTGACCCAAGACATGATTCGGAGACGATGCATATAATGCTATAAGTTCGGGGTGCCGCACTTGTGAAAGTGTTCGGACTTCTCACGCCGTGTTGTGGGGTACTTAAGCCCCTGGCGTATTGGCCGTACCAAAGTGTACGGGTGCAACATGTCATTAATGAACATATATTCGTAAAAAAGAGGTAATGTGATAATAGACGGAAGCTATGCATTGTTTATTTAAAAAAGCTGCGATGAAAGCAGAACGATACAAATAGTGCGATAAGCAAAAGATGGGACTATCAAATATGTCCTTTCCAGGGCGAGCTGCGGAATGTTATGCGAAACAGG